>NW_010563974.1:0-1774 GCF_000687285.1 Phaethon lepturus
ACGAGGTTTATTCCCGATTTTGGTGACAGTGGCAAAGGGTGGTCTTAGCTTTTCACAGGAAACAAATTGCTAGTCCTGCAGTGAAAAGGTATCTGCAGCCTGATAATTCCTCGATCCTTGAAAAACCTGTGTTCACACACATGCTGTAGAGACTGTTTCCAGGCCATACCTTCTGTGCTCAGCATGGTGTAGGTATGCACCTTCTTCCTTCCACACATCCTGATGTAGAGAGGCAATCCCCTCAAAGGGTCAAGGATAAATGAAGAGGAGGGAGTAGTTTAATTGCCCTAATATTTCTCTGTTCCTTTCCACAAACCCAGGTAAGCATGGAAAAGGGAGCAGGCTGCACCCACATGACAATGCCATTGTTCTTCAGCTGCCCTGCACTTTGCAGAGTGACAATCCCTACTTGGGCTCCTCTTCAGGCACTGTGTCCCTGCTCTGCCCTTGTTGAAAATTGGAGCAAGGCAAAGCTCATGTGGTTTTAACCTGAAACAACATAGGTTCAGAAAAAAAAACACTTGAGGAGCTGTTGGATAAACATACAGTGATTTTAATAAACCTGTCTGACAGAGGGTTATGATGCTAAACTGGGTGAGATGAAGTTTGTTTCTGTTATAATGGCTCAGGGCATATTCAGTGCTGATTCCTATTGTGTACATTGTTATAATTCCAGTCTGTGTTATGATTCAGACACGGGTGTCCGGACCAGTTTCTTAACAACATTCTTGTGTATCGCACCTCTAGAACTGTGTCTTAATCTGAAACTGTTCTTGGGGGCTTGTTTAACCTCAAGGAAAGCAGGGATGAAAAAATAAACATGCAGGAACTGGAACTGAGGAAGAGGTTCCCACAGAGTCCTGAGCTCTGAAAGGATTTAGTTATGATCTGATGTTGGTCACTCATTTCCCAGTCATGTGTATTTTCCAATACGTGAATGCAAATAGTTTTCAATATGAACCCTGATTGTTTATTGTTCCCTTTTTCAAGTAGGTGGTCTAGGAGAATCAGCAGTTACAGGAATAGTTGTGGGCACCTTGCTTGGAGCAGGATTGCTAATGGCTTTTTACTTTTTCAGGTTAGTCCAATTCCTTGAAAGTTCTTTAAACTCTTTACTCATCATCCAAAACTCACAGCTCCTGGCAGCACATCCTTGATGGGAGACAGAGAGGCACCATAATCATCTGTGGTAACATTCCCACTAAAGACAGTGAACACACTTTGATTGTCCTTTTGTGTATATCCAAATCATTTTATCGACTCAGGGCCTCATCCTGTAACCATTTCCATCTCTGTTGTGGTTTAACCCCAGCCAGTGTTGAAGGTATGCAAGGAATGAAGCTGGGGGTATTGTTTAGTCTCTGTGAGCAGTTAACAAGGTGCAACCTTGAGGGAAGGAACAAGATAATCACAAAAGAAACACAACTACTGAACCTTGAGTGAACTGTCCTAATTAACATCTAATTAACATATAATTGGCATATTAGAAACCTGCCCCTGGTCGGGGAAAGCCCCCTCCTCACAAAAGCCCCTTCCTCACTGAGCATGCCTAGAAAAAAAGAAGGATGCTGTGACTTTAAGTGGAGACAAGGCTTGTGAGAACCAATGGGAACAAGGGTAACGGAGCCAACTTGTAAAAAAACCCGATAACTGTTGCTCGGAGTATATAAATATTTCCTGTCTGTTAACTGAGGTGTGCTAGCTTTGTGGGCCTACCACCCAGCACCCAACTCTGCGCAGATTTGGAATAAAAGCAAATATCTCGGCTCTGTGT
>NW_010563974.1:1925-9662 GCF_000687285.1 Phaethon lepturus
AAGAGTAAAAATGTGGAAACTCATGGCCTGAGATAAAGACAGTTTAATAGGTAAAGCAAAAGCCGCACACGCAAGCAAAGCAAAGCAAGTAATTCATTCACTACTTCCTATCGGCAGACAGGTGTTCAGCCATCTCCAGGAAAGCAGGACTCCATCAGGCGTAATGGTGACTTGGGAAGACAGACGCCATCACTCCGAACGTCCCTCCTCCTCTTCCTTCTTCTTCGTCCCAGCTTTATATACTGAGTGTGACATCGTATGGTATGGAATATCCCTTTGGGGGATATTCCAATTGGGGGCCAATTGGGGTCAGCTGTCCTGGCTGTGTCCCCTCCCAGCTTCCCGTGTACCCCCAGCCTCCTTGCTAGCAGGCCAGCATGAGAAGTTGGACTGTCCTTGACTACTTAGCAACAACTCAAAACATCAGCATGTTATCAACATTTTCTCATCCCAAATCCAAAACGTAGCCTCGCACTAGCTTCTATGCTTCTATGAAGAAAATTAACTCTACCCCAGCTGAAACCAGGACAGGTACTCCTTGCCAGCACAATTGTGCAGGCTGTGATCATGCAAGAGATTTATATCGCTTGCCTGGTACCATGCTTAGTTTTTGAGTATTGAGTGGAATCATACTGGAAGCTAGAAAGAGATTTCTGTTTTGGTTTAAGAGAGCATTTGGATTTCAAAGCTGTGCATTTAACTTAATAAGCTGAGGTCAGTGCAGGGTGATCAGTGTTTTGTTCCTGTTTAAGTAAAATAATTCTTACACTGCTAGTCAGCAAATCTAAAGTCTTGAGGGTTGATCCTACACTGACAGAATAAATTATTGTTATATCTGTTCAGCATATTATATATGGCATGATACATCCTCTTATGGTATGGAAAAGAAAAGGCAGATAGGAGAATATAATTAACCTCTGCATATAAGAATCAAATAATTTTATTCAATGGAAATACCTGTTTATAAAAAATGTTAACAAAATGAAACAAGCAAAACCTGCTTCAATTCACCAGCACACTTCCAGGGTTTCAAAAGATCCCAGAACCAGGGTTATTCATCGAGTACTTACAACTGAAATTCTGCAGGGTCATTGTATTCTTGCATGCGTTTGGTGCTTATGTAATATATTGTTTGGGTCTGAGACAAGGTAAGTTAGCTGGGATTGATTAAAGACTGTCTTTAAAAGACAAAAGAAAAAGACAATACACGTGTGTCTTTATATTGTATGTCATCAGAGGTTCTTGCATCTTTCACACATTCCCAATCTGAGATGATAATTTTTTAGGTGTGTTTTGGGAGGGAATTGGTACATGAGGACAAGAAATGGGGCAAAAGACATATCCTGAGCTGGTATAGAACTATGCAAAGCATCATTGTAGAAACAGGTCTGAAACTCTTAGTCATCTGACACAAAGATTTGGGTTGGAAATCCACATGAGCAAAGGTGGGTGTCCGTAAAAGTAGATGTACGCACCTGAGCTCAACACCCAGTCTTTGTATTTATGGTCAGAGGGGAGAAATGAGCACTTTTTTGGGTGCAGTTCATGTCATCCTCCAGTAAAAGCTAAATCAGATCTGAAGAATGCCTCTTAGAAATGCCTATTTCTCTCCATTGACTGAAGGAAGCTGCAGGTACTCTCTCAGATGGATCTGCACATTGAAGACCTCTAAAGACACATGGGTGAATTTCACCCTGGAGAACTGATTGCACCCATTCAAAGCAGGAGTAGGGACAACCCTCTAATTCCACCATTAGAATAAACGTATGAAACATATCAGGATATATGGGTCAGATTTTCAGAAAATGCAGGTCTAGGAATTGTGTGCCTGGAAGTGATTTGTACCTGCAGCTTCTGTAGCTTTCAAACTGCCTATGTACCTTCTGATTACATCTCATTTGGATCTGTAATTACCACAAATGGGCATGCAAATACAGTTTTGAGTGTGCATGCAAACTCTGTTGAAAGATCTGGGTAGTAGTTCTGATACGTAGCTTTGAAAGGATTTAGACTTAAAGAGCTACATTTCTAAAACGTGGACCTGTCCTTGTGCATGAGCTGCTACTGTGCATGCTCTGAAATGTGGAAGGATCTGACTTGAAAATACATAAATGAATTAAAGAACATAGGTTTTTCAAGTTTGGGAGCCTACAGATACAGACACAGATGTCTAGGGAATCTTTTTAGAACTTGTAGGTTCCCACTTTCTATTGAGCCATATTATCCAAATTAAAACCTTGGTGTTTTGAAAATCCTTCTTCCACTACTACATATCTAGCTCTGACTCCTGCTACACATGCAAGTGGAGCAGAGCTTTCCTTGGCATACAAGCATTTTGTCATGCATCTGCACAAGTAGTACTGTATGCAGGTGGGGCTGGACTAATGCCCTTCTGAAAAAATGGTCCTGAAACTCAGTAGAAGCATAAATGCATAAAATATAAATGTGAATATTCGTATGATTTTGGGGGGAGATTTGGATACTATACATAATGGTATTCTTCAAAAGGCCCTAGAGGAAAACACACAGGAAAAACTCTGTCTGATGCATGAACAATTGTATTTACTTCCTATCTGTCCTCTACATCACTCTTCAATTCATCTTACTATCTCCTCTGACATTATAAACATAGTAGCTTTCTCATAGGGAGATGGGAGGATTAGTTAGTTAATATATAGTTTCAGTGAGAAATGCAACTGAATAAAGAGTCAGATCTGTTGGTTGAACTCTGCAGAAAGGAAAGAAATATAAAGCAGTGATGTGACACAGTCCACATGACACTTCACAAAAATTTCCTAATCACTTAGATCAGAAATTTTCAAAGCAGCAAACATCTGTGTCTTGGTGCTTTGAGACTGCTGTGTAGAAATTAACAGGCATTCTTGAGCCTGGGGAAAATGTTTTGAGGCAAACTACTTTAGTCTTTGACCAGGGTTTCACATTCTGCCACATTTAATTTTTCAACTGGCACCCAGCTGTCCCTTGCAGGCATTCTTTATAAGGGAAGTCCTGTTATCCTATAGCTGGAGAAGGATTTCTCACTCTGTTCCTCTCCTTTATGCAGAAAGAAATACAGAATAACTATTGAGAGAAGAACTCAACAGGAGGGCTGTAACATGGGGAAACACCAGCAGTTACGTGAAGACTCCATTAGATCTCATTTTTCTGCCACATAAAGAAGAAGAAAAAGAACCCCATTCTTCCTGGGGAAAAAAAGAATTAGGGAAAAGGACACAATCAAAGACATCAGTGTAAAAAGAAGAGGCTTCTGAAGAACTCACTCTTTTAAGCAGCAATTTTGTCTTAATTCCTTTCAGAAGCTCAGGAATGATTTACTAATCACATTATGCCACATCGCCTTTCATCTCATGAAAAAGAAAATGATGCAGTTTGATGTTATAGGATGTACTTAATATGTAAAGACAATATTGCTTAAGGCATATATTAAGGGCAGCAGATTTGGGTTTAGTTGATGGGGAATGCCTCATTCTGTTCCCTTGGTTTTTTAGCTTCTTCCTTAATTGCATCTTGCTCATGGGTATCAAATATGGTTTCATAGACACAGGTCGGTCCTGGTTTGCTGTCAAAATGAAAAAAGGGTTTCATTTGGTGTATGATCCTGCATCATTGAATCATTGCCATTGATTACAGGGCATACAAGATTGGGCATATGGAGTTGAGTCCTGGGAGGGAACTGGCACTTGGGTGTAATTAACTCGGCTGAGGTGTAACTCACTCCACTGACAAAGTCAGGCAGGTGGAAACACACACAAATCATTCTTTCCTTGTTTGTGTAGTATCACAATCAAAAGCACTGATTGTCCCACTGGGAGTTAGGAAAAACTCCAGTGATGGATGTGGAGTTTCACTGGTGTGAAATCGTGAGAGAGAAGACAATCAGGCCTCCAGAGAGGACTGGCTAATTCTTCAGTCTTATATGTGTTTTATCATGCTCTTTTCTTTCCGCTGCCATCATCTTTCAGAGAGGCAAATATAGTCCATGTAGAGCCTGCTCCTGTTCCCAGTGAAGTCAATGGCAAAATCCCATTAACTTCAATGAGCACAGGACTGCATCCAAAATATGTAAATATGAAGGTGTTTGTATAGCTGAGGCAATTCAAAAGGGGGTCTTTTTTTGTGTAAAAATGACATTCCATGCTATCATTTTATTTTTAGGATATTTTTAATCCTTTATTTTTCTATTAAAATATCTATTTTTGCTTTGGTAGGATTAAAAATTAAGGGAGAGAATGGTTTGAAGACGTATTTTTTAATAATAGGAGTAACACGCAGGGAAAGCCAACAGCTGTAAATACCTTTCAGAATTTAGGGGAGGAGAAGTGACTTCATGGATAGTAATCAACTTATTGCCCCACTTTCTTCTCCAGGCATGTGCAACATGCAAATAGTCATTCAAACAATATAAATGCAGTTATTGAATTGTCTATGTGATGATGGCCCTGATCTTGAAAATAATAAACTTTTCACATGTTAAATAGCCCTACATTAGTTGGTGAGACAGACTATTCATGCATGTACAATTAAACACACAAGGAACTACTTTCAGGAATTGGGGTGGTAAAACACTACTCTAGGGCTGATTTTAATCATGCCATCAGTATCCCTGGGGAATTTTGCCATTGACTTTAACAGGAGCAAAACTGAATCTGTGATGAATTAGCTATTGACAGGTTATTTTATACTAGACAAAGGAGAGCTCTGTGCTTTCTAGTCAACAAATGGAAATGAACAGTATGTATTATAAACGTGGTGAAGATGACCCATAAAAATACTGTCTGTGAGAAAATCAGCTATGACTATGATTCTAGTGTGTGGAATCTTTTGGTTTATCCTATTCTGATTTCATAAGCAGAACATTCTGGTCTCAGGAGTCATAGTCAGACTTTACACAAAAGTTATTCTCAAAACTGGCACTGAAGCCTGTGTTCTACAAAACTTTTAGGCTCTGAGAAGCCAGAGTGCAAATTCAGAGAAACCATTTTGGGGTAGCTGGAAGTGAATGAAGAGCAAAGGCTGGCTCTGTCTTCTTTCTGTTTCCTTTCATCTGTTGATGGGGAAATACCCCGTGGAGTATTTCCTTTGACTGTTTTTGCTATTTCTTATGTTTCACTTGTCTCTTAGCATATGCAGTGGTTCATCACCTGCCCTTATGAAATATTGCCCAATGTCCCAGACAGCCAGAGGGCAGGGCTTCCTGGCTGTCAGGGCAGTTCCAGAATAGATGGTGGCTGTAGACTGGGTAGATTTGGCATCTTTAGCACTGACTGTAACAGCTGTTGTTCACATGGTAGATTTCCATCATCCCATTTCCCAGTCTGGGCCTGTATGACTTCTGCAAAGGTGCTTTAGCCAAAGTAACACTGTGGTCAAAGGACAATTTTCCGTAGTAGCCTCCTGATCTCATGGGCACCAGAGAACATAGGCTAGAGCAGCATTCATATTGCTATGGAGTTGGGGAGAAGAAAGACTTCCTGATCAGTTTTTGGAATTTTTTTCAAGCAGTTGAGTTTGTCTAGCCCCTGGGCATGCTTAAGGTGTTTTTTTTAATAATTTCAAAAGGAGTTTTGATCTACTTTTTGTTTTGCAAATATGCCTTTCAGTATTTTTACTTTCTTTTATCCATTTGACTACTTTGCCACAGAAAAAGGGAAGGAAAATGTTTAAATATGTAAAGAAAAGAGGGTCTGATTTGAAGCATAAACTTTTTTCAAAATTATATTTGCTATGACTTGCTTTGCAATGTGAATTGGTACCCAAGCAGTCATTAGTTAAGGAGCAAGGCAGTAGTGTAGATCTGTGTTTTTCCTGTGTCATATACAGTCAGGTCAGACCAGAAGGTCTGAGCCAGGAGCTCTGGCTGGGACAACAAATTTTTAGGACAGCTTTTTTATTGTGTCATCTTACTATAACTAATCATTTAAAAAAAAAAAGTATAGTGAAAGGTCACTTTTCAATTAAAAAGATAATAATTCTGATCCTCAGTTTTATGTAGGGTTTTTTAATCATGGCCTCAAGAAGTGTCCTCATGAGATGTCTGTTGGTGGGATGCTGATGGAGGCCTGGCCACAACTTTGTATCCCAGTACCTCCCAAGAAAGGTGAACCTTTCTTGCATGTTAGAACATTTTAGATCAATGGGCTTTAATCTCTTTAAATTGGTACATGCCTACCTGTTCATTTTTCCCACGGAGGTGTGGAGATCATTTAAGACATTTGACATAAGTAGATTCCTGTATAGCATAAATAAACTCGTTCTTCTTAGCTGCCTTTCACGGGCCTCTTACTAATAGTTCCCAGGTCTTCCATTGACCACAGATCAAAAACTGCCTTGAGTTTGGATTATTCAGCAGAGAGATTCTTTACCGTCTAATGCACTTTTCCTTTCTGGTTCACCTGTATTAGCTCAATGCCACAATGTTTAGGCTTCAAAGGGAATGTCTAACCAAAATAATAACAATTGATTTTGTAGGTTTTCAAAACCTACAGTTTTTACTTCAAAAAATTGCCCATATTACAAACATACATCTGTATAGCAGAGCAGCACAAAAAGGGCCTTGGCTCAGCACAGCACTTTGGAACAAACTTAAAATATGCTCAACTGCAGCTTCTAAGTGCTTTGCTCACTTGGGACCAAAGGGTATGATCCTGGCCATGGCTGAACCAAAGGGAATCTTGCCATGTGCTTGAATTGGAGAAAAGTTGACCGGGTTGGTCCATATGTTTATTGCTAAGTCTTACAGTTGATCCTGTTAAATTGAAACTGAACTGGTGGCTTCATATTTTTTGTTTCTCAAAGTGACAAATTCTGCTAATTTAGCGTTACTTTAAATTAACAAATGTTGGTCAGCTTAGTAGCTGATTCACCTGAGAATTCTCTTCTTGAGGATTCTGTGGACAAATTACCTGACTTCCACACTCTTATCTTCAATGTGTAGACTTCCACTGCAAGTTGGCTGTTGCAGGGTACTCCCTAAAAGACAAAGATGAAGCAAATCCTTTAATAGCACCTGTGATTTAGTATGCCGAGACCCACAACTTTAGAGTCAGATGCCTAGATGCTTTGTCCTGGGCCACTGGTAGTTTGGGAAGTTTTGCTTATGGACAGTTTGCATGTCCTGAGTTGTCTGTGACTACCACCATCACCAGTTAATTACCAGTTCTTTCTGTGATGTGCTTCACTGAAGACCAAACCCAGCTAAGTTCCGAGAATGTTCAGTCATTGCTAAAAATTGGGATTGAGGGTGCTGTGCACCTTGCAGTATTGTGGCCAGAATTCAGTTTATTAAACAGTTATATTAATTCTCTTTTGAAAATAGAAGGAATGTTATTGATCTATTTTCAATTTGGTTTTAAGAAAGGCTTTATTGCATTATTGAAAGTATTGAAAGTATTTTGTTGTTTTTTTAATGGAGGATTATTAAGGTGTAGCCAATGCTTTGAAAACTGGGGAGGATGGGAGCTGTGCTGGACAAAATAAGAGTGTGCTCCCTGACAGCATGTTTTACTGGGAGGTTGATCTCTGATTCATTTTTTGGCTTGGAGATGTGATCACACTCTCATTAAGCTGACAAAAAAACCCTCTCATTAATTCAGTGGAAGCAAACTCAGGCCCTCAGTGCAGTGTCTTCAGGCTTTAAACTCAGCATCTTGAAGCAGTTCAGAGTGAATTTCTCAATTTTGCAGTAGAACAGTGTCCTGGTTTCAGCCAGGGTAGAGT
>NW_010563975.1:0-30169 GCF_000687285.1 Phaethon lepturus
TAGTTTAAAACCATCACCCTTTGTCCTGTCAACTTCGTAGGGTCTCCCAAATGGCAATAAATATTTATGTTTAGCCACTGATTACTGCCCATGGTCTGAACTGATGAGATCACCACTGACTACAACAGGTGTTTAGACAACTTGCTTATGTCAAGATTCTTGAATTTTCCTATCTTAATCTGCATGCAGGATGATACTTTGGCACTTAGTCTTAACTAGTCAATTAAATGGAGATGGTGTAGAGCTATGAGCCTGCAAACAGCCTCCTCCAACTCTCCAACACAGCTATGTCCAGATGGGATGAAGCACCTTCTCTAAGTACCAACTTCTTTCTATTGACCAGAGACAGACCCAAAGTGATTGGCTGGATGAAATTAGGTTAATTTATATCCAGCTTGGTTAAGATTACATGAAACTTCATTCTCCATCTGCATATCAGCCTCTCCAGGTCAGGAAAGGCAGCAACAAGCTAATTTTTTTCAGCATTTGCTTTGGAATTTGGTGTGAAGAAAATGTCCCTTTTGAAGCAGAATTGGCACAAGAATCCCCTCCAGGAAAAAAGGCGTGCGATACCGGTGGGACTGATAAGCGTCAGAAATCCCCATCAGTAACATGACATCAGTAGAAAAGGCCGTGACAAAATCCTGATAGTGGTATTTCTGAGAGGCAGGGTGGGTAACTTAAAAGCACAGGAAAGTAGCCAAGCAACACAGAACAACAGTATTAGCTTAGAAATATCTCCAGAAAGGGATGTTTTGGACAGAATCCAAGGTGAATGCATACAACTCCCATAAAACTGCCAGATTAGAAAAGAGTATTTCACATCTGAGGCCTTGATGAGAATAGAGACAGAAAACAGCAAGGTATCCTGGGACTGCTGTCTGGATAGGACCTTTCAAAACAGAAAAGACTGCACAGCCCTCAAAACAAAATCAAAATGTGGGATGAGAAATAGAGATAGAGCCGCCAGGAGATGCTCAGTGTGCAGAATGTGAAAAGGCAAAGTCACAAAGCAAAGCTTATACAGATATACCGGTAGTATATCAGTATAGAAATGAGCGTACCGAGGAGTTCAGCTTCTTCCTGAGGAGCGAGGTGTGCTCACGATGGAAGGAAATCACTGGCCTTTGCTGCCAGATGCCAGAAATTTCATCATAACGTAGAAATGGCTGTGCCGCAGCAGCTGAAACCGATCCCAAATTCACACCTCTGCTGTCTGCTTTATTGAGACTTCAGTATTTGACCTTACTGCTCCTTGGGGAAAATCAGCAGGGAAAACACAAGGAAAATCTCCCCGGCAATTCCTCTCTTGTGCAGTGCCAAAATGCAAAGCCACGGGAAGATTCACAGGAATGCGTCGCGCTATCGCTCTTACCAGCATCAAGGAATAAGTTATCAGAAATAGGGAAAATAGCTCAGGGATGATACAGCCAGTCTTTTTTCTTTTTTTTTTCCCCTTTTTTTTCCGAAGAAACAACAAAGTCACAACGGTCTGCATAAAACCACAAGTTCCGCTGGCACTTGGAGAAGTCTGGAAGGGAAAGAATACCAGAGTTACTGTACAGTATCAGCTGTGCTAAAAGGGATCTGAGCAGCGAGTCCAAGGAATGTGCAGCCAGAAATTCTGAGAAAGAGTCGGGAGGGACGCGATGTGCTACACGAAAGACAGGAGGAAGCATATTTTATCAGTTTGAGTAAATCTGCAGGTTGAAGCTATAGTCTGGATTGCTGCATCTGAGTATCCAAGATGGTAATGCAAGGAGATGTTCTTTACCCCTGCCATATCCTTCAGCATGTAGGCACAGACTCCCTTGAATGCCTAGCAAACTGCTAGATGCACTGTTAGATGTTATCGATGTTTAGATTTGGCTTTTTGTTTCTCCTGAAGTGATTTTGCCAAACTCTACACCCCTGTTCTTGCAAAGAATCTGCCCTAGATACAGCTGCTGCCCAAGCCCTTCACTCGGGTCACAGACAGCAGCGTACCCCTGAGAAAAGATGAAGAATTGATAGTAATTGGTATTCCATGTGCATACCAACTTCCTGCCTTACCCAGGGACCAGGGTAATAGCCCCAAAATGCACATAACTTGCTCATCAGATGCTGTCCAAGATGAATGAAGATAGGCAAGATTTCTGTCTCAAGGTACTGAATTTCCCACACAGAAGCGTGTCCCCAGGCAGCACTAGAGAGGCAGTGAGGAGGCTGGCATCAGTTTTACCCAAGAGTTAAGACCCAAATGCTCCCAGGTACAAGGCATGCTCTGTGGAGAGGTAAGGGCTCCTTCCAGTCCAGCAGGTGCCAAGCTGGTATCTTGTCCTAGAAAGGGATTTTTACCTCTGTTGTAGTATACCAAAATTTTGCAAATGCTGCAGAAAATACCTCTTTCTGCTTCCCCTGCCAGATTGGCAAAAAAGGTCTCTTCTCCCCATCAGAACAATCAAAAAAAATAACAGATGTGTTGGTGGGCTGAAGGACACCAAAACCCCCTGAGCTTTCCTGCCACCATGGAATCAAGCCTGGGAAATGCCAGCGTGAAGTACCTGTGCTGCCAGCTGCAAACCAGCAGAAACATCCCCAGAGGAGTAACACAGGTTGGCCATTACCCATGGGAAATTATCGGCACCTGAGGACCGCTCCTCCATGAGGTTGTGTCCACTGTTGGTGACACAACACCTGTATTTAAAAGCAGCAGCTGGCACTCCAGACAGGCTGCAGACATTAAACCTGGATAAATCTTCTCAATGCTGTTTGAAAGCAATTTTTTCTTGCCTTTACCTTATCATCTTTTATCATATGAAGGCTTGCAGAGGGAGATACTCTGTGATGGGTGCAATCAGCTCCTGCCCCGTCTGTCCCAGAGCCAAGGTCCCTATGCCCCCCCTTGGCCACTGATTGCTTATGGGGAGAAGCTGCCATGCAGAGCTGCAGAGCAGCGCAGAGACCCCGGGGTCAAGCAATAACCGTGCTGAAAGGAGAGTTAACCCTAGCAGGCAGCACGACAGCCCTTCCGGCCTTTCCAGGCTATCACCACGCTCAAGTGAAGGTGGTGTTAAGTGTTCCCTTTCCTTTCCCTTTCTCTTTTTTTTTTTTTTTAAGCAAGGTCACCAGCTGCTCCTCTCCAGTCTGACTCGTCCTGCCCTGCACAGACGTTGATGTGGTTGCGGAAATTGAAGGCGTGATAGATGACAGAGTTGAAAGAAAACATAGAGGGCACTGGGTTTGCCTATTTATAGCGGACAGTTCAGAGCCTGCCACTTAAATACACATTCCTGATAAGTGAATAATCTCTGGCAGGGCATAAAAATAGCTCTGTGGCTCCAACCATAATTACACAGTCATGGTTCAGTAACCTGGCCTGTATCAAATAGACTACAACTGTCACTGATGGGAAAGGACAGGAGGAGTGAGGAGAAGGAGGACAATTTAAAGTTCAGGGTAAAATACAGTGTTTTAAATGCTAAATATATGACTATAAAGCTGCAGGGACTGCGCTCAGGAATGTTGCAAGAAGACGACCTCTTGATTTGGGGGCTGAGGAGGGACAGAGAGGCTGGATGCTTTACAACCTGCTCTGAGGAAGATAACCTGTTTCTCTCTCTACAGAAAATATCGAACCTTCTTGGTCTCTGCTTGGCCAAATGGCTTAGGGACAGATGGTGGAAAGAATGGAAGATGCCACGCCAGGCCAGCCCTCACAACGAATGGAGAGAAATGAGGAAAGCCTTTTTTTTTTCTTTTTTTTTTTTTTTTAGATTGGGGAACTGCCACAGGAGCTAGATGAGCCATGCACACACCGCTTGCCATTACAGTATCTCCCAGCTTCTCATCCATCACTGCGAGCACAGCACAAACACGCTGAAATGTATTACCCAGAGAAACTATAAACTTAAGGAAGGGGAGAGCTGAGCTCTGCTTGGTGCTCTTTCAAACCACAGCATCTGAAGTGGCACAGGGCAGCATCTTAGATGTCAGATCATTAGACCACATGGTTTATATTAATCACTTGATTACACAGAAAAGCCTCTTTGCCTGCTTCCAAACTGTGCTTTAACACACAACTTTGCAAAGTCTAGGTTTCGGGAGATGTCTGGTAAAAGGCAGCTTCTCTTTTCCTCCCCTAAAGAGCTCCAGAGCTAAATCAAATATTCCACATGAACCTTGGTTACTATGTTTGATATTCTTAGGATTAGTTGCGTGACTTGCTGTGATCATTGAGATCCTAAATGGCACTGCAGACGGGTAAAGCACTGCACACTCCCTGTGACTGACTGCTGAGTTCATTGCTTGTCTTGCAATGAACAGTGAATCTTAAATGTCTCCCTCTTACCCCATTTAAGCATTTTGTTTTAGAGCACAGACATCCACAGCTGAGCTACCATGAAACATGGCACCTCAGCAGGTTGTTGCTCCATCACCCAGCCTCTCCTGGAGGCCATAAGACAGACCGTGAATATTGCAGCTTGGCTCCATTCATGAGTGTGCGGATATGAATTATCCAAATGATGCCAAAGGCTGTTTGTGCCCCTGTCCTCACTCCACATCCCAGCAAGAGTAAAGATGCTCTAAAGCAACCATTGCCTACCAGCCCCAGCCGGGGTCAGACACCTGACCAAACTTCAACAACTCTGAGCATTCCCTAATGCCATTTTCCCCCCATGGACCAGGAACCCAAAGCTTATGGGACCCTCCTCTGAGTAGGATGAAGGGGTGGTTCCTAACCTTTCTTTCCAGCACTGTGCAGCAGGGTAGATGTTACCACTCACTTACCATTGCAAAACACGTTGATTGAAAAGCACCGTAGGAGCATTACATATTCAAAGAGTTTAAAAATCCAGAGACCTCAGATGGTACTAGGAATCACTGTCAGAGCCAATGCTTGACCAGCCACTCAAGTTTATTAAAGGAAAAGCCTTTTATACCCGACTCCATCCTGTCTTAAATAAGTACTGCTCTGGTTGTGCTGTGCTACGAAAACTTTGCTCACATCTTGGTGCCTTGCCCCAAAGACACCACTTGCACTGTGCATGGACACACGTAGGCATTTGGCATAGACACCTGCCTACCCAGGCGATCGAGCTCCAGCACTGCCACCTCATGGCAAAGCCCACAAGATCTGGCTACCACCAAAACCGCCTGGCAAAAAGCTATTTCCAGGGAAGAGGAAAAGAAAAGCGCCAGTGTTGCAACTAGAAAGAAGAAACCAAAATGATTTTCTCCAGAAGCTGACAGTGCGAGCCCCCTGCCCCAGCAACTCAAAGAAAAGCCACAATTTCCCTGTTGCTTTCCCGGCCATCCTCCATGTCCCCCTCAGCACATGCAAACAGAAATCTCTCCTGCTTGTTAACTCCAGTTCACCGGCTCCTCTTCAGGGTTGCATCGACGTCGGCACTGGGGAATGTGTTTGTGTTTGTTTTGACTTTTGCCCTGAGCCACCACAAATCCTCAGGGCCAGATTTCAACTCGACACTCCGTTCTGGGGAAGGCAGCCTGTCATCAAGGCCTTTATTTTGTGGGAGGGGAAGCTTGTACTTAGCGTCAGCCTGGGAGGAGGAAGAGGGAGAGGGGGGCGGAGAGGGACGGCTGTTCTTTTTTGGCTTCCAATTTGGGGCCCTTTGCTCCCACCTTGGCCTCCTTCTTTCCAGGTTCCTTCTGGATGTGTCTCCTCTCCCTCTGCAGCCAGCTTTAGAGCTGCTGGAGGCTGTGCCCAAGTCCCCCACCTACAGAGGAAACCACAACGCCGTGCCCTGCTCAGCATCCATGGAAGGCAGCATCCCAAGGTTGAGCCTCTCCAATGCCTCTTGCTGTGCCCAGCCCAGGAGCAGCCCTCAAGATCACCGAGTTGGTCTGTTTCACATTAAATGGGATTTTGTCTGTATTGATTAGCTTGATTGCTTTTTTTTTTAAGATGATAATTTTTCTTTTCTCACTGCCAAAGCCACTGGGAGATGTTTTGATCTTCTGGCCTCCGCCCCAGGTGGGAAGCATGATGTCCATGCAGCCTGACCCTATGCAAGGCTCATGTATTCCCACTCCAGGACCCAAGTGTCCAACCCAACACAATGGATCTAAAACGTGGCTCAGTTCTGCAAAGCAAACACATGCTGTGGTGCCAAGCGTTTGTCTTCCTCTAAGATCGCTTAGTCCACAGCAAATACACTCAGGTGGGGGATGAAGGCTTGTTTGCTTTTTGTCTTCCCTTAACATCCAATAGCACTGCCTTGACCTGCACACCGAAAACTGGAGAGACCTCGCAGCTGGCATAGTCAGGAGGAGGTGGCAAAGGAGGGTGTCCTTAGTGACCCAGCTCAGCGCCCCATGACCCCGAGTGTTGCGCTCCTCCTTTTAGCGGGGCTGTGCGAGTCTAACAAAGAACAGAGCTTGGCCTTGGACCTTCTCGTTTCTAGATTGCCAATTTGTCTGTATTCAGCAGAGGGCTCTTTAATCTAGCAGACAACAGCTTAACAAGATCCAATGGCTGCAAACCGAAGCCAGAGAAATTCAATCTGGAATAAAGCACGCTTCTTTCTCTTTCAATACGATAATTAACTACAGGAACAACTTACCTAAGGCTGGTGTGGGTTCTCCCTTTGAAATCAAGACGGGATGCCTTTCTAAAACGCATGCATGAACTCCCCTGTGAGTTACGGCACAGGAGCTCTGGGGCAGGCAGGCGGGATTTATGTGGGAGGTCAGAGATCTTTTCTTGTCTTACATTCGATGAATCTACCATTTGCTACAGGAGTTGGATCCTTTTCCCCTCTGAAAGGCTGCATTTCAAGTGATTAATGCCCAGCAGGACTCCTTTACTCTATCAATCTATTTCAGATTTTCTTTTCTCTTTTCTGAGCCCTTTCCTGATAGCTAGAGGACACCACCACTGATTTCAGTGCCAGCTCAATGTCCTTTTCAGCATGCTGCTTTTTTCCTCCTCCTTTGTCTTGGAGCAATCATGTTACCTTTCTCTCTTTGAAGAACTAATTATTCCCTGGTCCCTTTTTCTGTTGGATCCTCCAAAGCATCCATCAACATGGAAGGAAGTGCTCTGGTTCCTCTTACAAGGGTGCATGCCGTGAGGTATCTACCACATCTAACCTGCAAATTTCTTTTTGGCAGAACCACCAATTTCCACATAATTCTTAGCCGCAAGATCTCAGTGCCTGCCTTTTGTTTTTTTTTGCAGATAGATGTTGCCGGTCAGCTGCAGACATATATAGATTTCAGCAAGCCTGCAAGAACTAAGCTAATTTTTTATCCTTAGCAATGATATCTATACATTGGTTTGGGGCCATTCTTTAGTCCCAAGGTACTGCAAAGCTAAAATCCAGCGCCTCACTTTGTTCTCCAGCTATATTAAGTCTCAACAAAGAGAGAGGTGGGAGCAGCAGATGTGTTTATAAGACATTTCCGCATTATCTCCATTACTAGCCTTGAACCTGTATTCTTCCAGAGGTTGGCTCACCCATCCCTGCTCCCTGTGGGAGGGAAGCCAAGCCATGGTGTGGGTAAAGCTCTGAGCGCACTCTGCCCCAGCTCCACAGGACCATACTGCTTCTGAGAGGTAACCTGCAGCTCCGGGTGCCAATATTCACAGTATTTAAGAGATCACACTGTTTAATGACTGGATTCAGGCTGCCTAGAGATTATATCTCCCATTTCAGTAAGAATGTTTCCTACAAAAGCCTTCCTGGGCTTTTCTAGGAGTGGCCTCAGGCAGCCTCATCTGCCTAACGTTGACGTGCCTGGTGGTGGCAAGGCGGGTTACAAGGCATGGTCCCACTCTTGGAGACTGCTCTGTCCAGCCACAGAGTTTAAAAGCCTTTTGCTAGCAAACTAACCTGTTTTTCTGACTCCATAGAGAGAAAAAAATAGCATGGATCTTTGTAGGTTCATCAACACCTGATGGTCCATGGCAGGCACCCTCATGCCAGCATCTTTTTGAGAGAAAACCTATACAGTGCTCCCTGTCCTGCCATGAGGCAGGGTCCTGCCTTCTCCACATCCAAGCATGTGTCAGGCTAGATGATACCCCGAGAGGCTGCAGCCAGGGACAAGCACAAACGCACTGTGCACCCCCAACACCACTGCAAGCCAGCGAGATGCTCCTTGGCTTCAAGGATAGGGAAGAAACTGTAAAACTGGGTTGAGGAAGAGGAGCAGGACACAGGACCTAGCTGGATGAGTCTCTCACATCAAGCACATGATCTGACTGAAATTCAGGGAGCTCCAATCCACACCAGAGTTGTGCTGAAAGGCTGAATCCTGGGGTAACCCAAAACTGGTAACAAAAGATTTTAGCCCATTAAGGTCTTTTGCTGTTTCCACTGCAATTTGCCCGGTTCTCCCAAATGCTCTCTGCTCCTCTCCCTGGCCATGCATCTTACCACCATCACTGACTCAGTGGCAGAGAAGCGAACCCTGCAAGCAGAGAGGTGGGAGCTGCAGTCAGTCCCCAGGGCAGGAGGGGAGAGGGAAGGCAATTAACACCATGAGTGATCTACCCTGGCTGGCCTGAAAGCAGGACAAGCTCTTGGATGGAAGAGGGAATCTCACAGGGTTGGGCCAGTCGGTCGCAAGATGCCATGAAAACAGTCTTTCCTGGCATGGATTTTAGTGTTTCCAGCCAGAGCAGGGAAGCAGAGAGACGTGAAAAATAGTGGAGGAAGAGGAGAGAAGCGAGCAAATGTCTCAGAGCATTCACAAAGGCAGGTCAGAGCAGGATGAGACGTGGACTGAAGCACCACCTCTGAACAGCCCCACCACCCTCCTGTCTGTGCCCAAAGGACAACAGGGACGTGCAGACTGCAAGGATCCCAGCGCCTCGCTCAGCAGCAAGCACGGCTCAGCTTTGATGAAGGTGGTTTTGCTGAAAGCCAGCTCTTGACCGCAGGTTTTTAGCCGTTAGGAGCCTTCCTCCTTCCCGTCTCCAATGTTCCCACTAGCATCTTCACATCTTCGGGCTCATGGCAGCTGCCACCCAAACCACAGCTTAATTTGATGTGTCAACATGCCCTGCAGAGGCACATCCGGCTGATGGAAGAGTTTATAAAAAGAAATGTTCCTACTATAAATGCCTTTGGATTAAATAAAATTGTAAGAGAAGAGGGGACAGGAAGGCCATGCTCTCTTTTTCAGGGAGTATCTGGCACCTCATTGCAGAAACGTTTCAGATCTTCATCCCACCTTCATCCAGCACTTCCAGATCTTTCTAGCCCATGCTCCATTGTGGTGGTGAAGAACGGTCCACACCTCACCCCGGGACGTGTCTCCTGGAGATGTAGCATCCTTGGGGCTGCTCAGTAATGTCCAGCAACCAGGATGAAAGCCTCGGGGTGGAAAACACATACATATGTAAACCCATATATAGTATGGATCCCTGCTGGTTTAACACAGTAGCTGGCCCCAGATCTCCTGGTCTCCCAGCTGCCTCACGCACAGACATGCAAATGCAAACAGGTCTGTCTCTGCCAGCTGGTTCAGACTTAGGACCTTAGCAGCAGCAAACACTCAGGCCCCACAGTCTTTCCAGTAGCTGGTGCCACCTCAGTTTCTGGTACCTAGTCCTCTGCACACACACATGCACACAGAGCAGAGAGCCTCTCACCCAAGACACCAGCTAGAAATGGAGTTTAATGAGAAAAAGGGACAGACTGGGTAGGGCAGGAGCAGGGCATGGCCAGACTCATGCCAACCTAACATCTATTTACACGCAGACAGACCCTTTAGTCCCCTTATCCCTCTGTTTTCCCCACACTTGTTCCTCCCCAAACCACCTTGATCCCTCTGCATTGCTCACCTTCTGTTTCTCCCCCAAAGTCACATTACACCCTAAACATCCCTACAATGTCTCATGTAATCCTGAAATGTCCTTCCTTTACATCCCATAATATGTCCTATATGCAACACAGTAAGCCCCTTGGTCCGCGGGGCGTTCTGGATACCACCTCCCCTTGACTCACAGTGATGTTACCCCATCCACAGGGCCAACTGATCCCCACCTAGAGTCGGCCGGACCCAGGTTCTCCTTCGTGTTGGTGGAAACGGGCCCATATTCACGTAACCTAACACCCACAGCCCCTTCTCCGCCAAGGAAGACCCATTCTCCTGCAGTTTCCAAGGGACCTGCAGCTGGGAACTCAGCCTGCAAGCCTGGTGCCTTCTGCCGGCGCAAGTCAGAGCACGCACGTGGCACCAGCACTGCGTTCCAGCCCACCTCTGCGTGGGGACGTCTATCAGGCAGCCGGATACGCTGAAGGAAACTTTCTCTTGACGCCGTTTCCTCTGCCTCCCCTTCCTTGTGAAAAAGACTTTGCAACCACAGATACCATTCCCTCCCCGCCACAGTGCCTTGCACTCTCTGATGTCTTTCTGCCCTAAAGTTCTCATGCCCTCCGGATGCCGCCTTTGCCGCTCAGGTACTAGATCCGGTCCCGGTGGCCGCGATCGGTGGGACGAACTGCTGTCGATCACGGCCATCACACAACCGGAGCCTCCAACTCCTTGCGCCACAGCCGAGTTACAACAAGGCACCGAACGCCTTTTTGGCAGGGTGGCGAAGGATCCTTGAAACAGAGAGCTTGCCTGAGCTCTAACCACCAGGCAGCCAGAGCCGGCGGTGGAGGGAGGCACCAGCCTGAGCCTTCTGTCTCTGCTGGAGGCACAAACCCCAGAGCAGCTCCCTGGAGAGGTGGCCTGGACACCCACAGGCACTCGGGTGCAAAGCAGCACAGCGCAGCATTTGTGCGTCACGGGGTTTGCAACCCTTTCGCCAGAAAACACTCCTTTTTCCAGGGCCAAGGCGCTGCGCCCCAGAAGCCACTGTGCAGAAAGCAGTTAACATCACCTCAACTGGAATACACCAATTTGCTCGTACTCAGGGCATATTCTTTTTCACTAAAGCTTTTCTGTGGTTTTGGCCGGGCGCCGCAGCCTGCCCCGAGCCCCAGAAGCTGGCAGGACCAGCGCGCACACAGAGACACAATTGAAACGTTACCAGCGCGAGGCTGCTGGAGCAGCCCTCGGATGACAGAAACGCGCTTGTGAATTTATTGGCTAATTAGGAGACAGGCACATTGGAAAGTGATGTGGGAGGTGGCGTCGGTGACTCAATGGGTGGCAGGTTTCCATCTCCCGTCCTCGCCGTACCAGAGGGTGCTGCGCCGGCGGAGGCCACGACAGAAAAAGGCTTTGTCCCAGCTCAGGCGTTCAGGAGGCTCTGGCACGCCTGTGCTTCGCTTTGTTTTTCTTTCCAAGGGAGATGTGTTAACCTCCTCCTCCTGAAAGTTTTCCCACTGGGGTAAAATTCTCCCCCCTCCTCCTGCAGCATTTCCACTCCACAGAGCACAGCACATCGCCGTCGTCACCCTGCCCTTGGAGGTGCTCAAAGCTGGATGTACCTGGTTACATACCTCATGCTTTATAACCCACGTCTCTTCTCATCCCCAACCCACAGGTCGAGAGGCGCTTTCTAGTTTATGGATGCATAAGCGATGTTGGTCTGCAAGCAGAAGCCAAAACCATTCTCAGCTCATGTTCACAATTTGTGGCTCAGAGAGGCAGCTGCAGCGCACAATGGGTGTCGTAGTCCCCCCGCGAGTCTAATTCCTCAGCCAGGCTACAACTGCCCAAGCCCCACAGTCACAGCGCTCCTCTGATGTTCTCTGGCAGCTCAGAGGCAGCGTAGCTGTGATGCCCAACTTCAAGAAGAAAGAAGAGGGGATGAACCTCCGAATTACAACTCTTAGAGTGCAAAAAGGTGGCATTTCTGTCTGGGAATGCTCATCTTTCCAAAAGTTTTGGTTGGTTTGGGGCTTTTTTTGTTGTTTGGATCAAAACAATTTAAGTTTTAGTTGAAAAAGCCCAACCTAGGCTGAAAACATGAAGCTTTTTTTTTTTTTTCCTAGAAATGTTCATTCTGCAAGTTCAGTTGTTGCTGGTAGTCACTTTGTTACCAGAAGAATAATTCTGGGCCTGAAATCTGTGCTTCTCACTCTCCAAACACTCCTAGCCATAGGCTGTTAAAAGCAACAAAGCCATTACAGTGGCAATTCAGCAACGAGCTCCAAGGAAGCTGTGAACAACACAACTCCTCAGTATTAAAGCTGTGAAATTGGCATTGAGGGGAAGGAATGGACTTGCTCACAGTAAATCTCTCCATTGGGTGCTTTCCATGATGCACAAGGCCTTAAGCAAATCCAGGAATTAATTCTCTTGGAGGTATCTCTTTGGCAAGCCTTAATACTGGCTAGAACATGGAGAGAGAAAGCCTGAATTGCTTGTGTTTGCAATTCAAAATACTGTTTCAGGATTCTCTCTACAGTAAAAGTCCAGGAACATTTCTAACATTTGTTCCCATTTAAAATGCTTATTTATTCTCTAACCCTATAAACTCCAACACAGCCTTCCCAGGAGTTGAGGCAGCACTATCACTCCCAAAGGACAGCAAGGTTTAGCAGCCTGACAAAGATCATCTTTCAAAGGATGTGGAGGAGTAGGGGCTTCAGTCTGGTAGCAAACAAGTGTCCTGGCTGTTAGACTATCAGTCCATGGTTGAACAACGTACATAGGCATAAGCCAAATCATGGTAGCTACCTTTAAGAGCTTATTTAAACAACGCTAGGACAGGTCAGACAGGTGGGATAGGTTAGATGTTATGGTAGAAGCAAGGGAAACCAAAGAAGGGCTGTATTCAATCAGCAACCCCAACTTGCCTGTCAGCCAACAGTAACCAAAGAGGCAGCTTCCAAGCCTCTTTTCTTGGCTCTGAAAGGCCAGGCAAGAAGAATCACAGTGCAGCTGAAAAAAAGCAATTATCTAATGTGCTAAGGAAAAGGAGGAAGAGTCAATCGATGCATGACTGGGGAGGCAACTCCCAGCAGCACGCGGATCCCACGGGTCTCGCAATCCTACGCATTGAAGGGAAGGTGTCCTTTTTTCATGCGACACCATGCAATGCTCATCACCAGAACTGGTTACAGGCTCTGGATGTGGTCTAACAAGTGCTGTTTAGAGATGGTTAATTGTTTTCCTCAAGCTCCTGGCTATGCTGGTGCCAGTACAGCCCAAGGTGCTGCTGGTCACCTTTGCTGCCAGGACCTGTTGCCCACCAGGACCTCCAGATGTAGTTCAGCAAAGCTGCTCCCCAGGCAGGCAGCCCCCAGCCCCAGCTTTCCCCAGTCCACTCTTTTATAAAGTTTCTCCCCTTACTTGTTCTCACTGACTAATAACATGTGAACTTCTACACCACATCTGCCTTCCTCAGTTGCAATGTTTAAAAATGTAATTTATCACACAACTCTTTTTTGCCTAAAATGGGCCAAAACCTCATCACTTTGACACTTCGGCCCCCCCATCTACCATGATTACTATCATTCATAGGTATCAAAGTTCAGTAGAAATGCATAATCAGGCAGAAGGACATGCACACCTAAGGTCTATGTCTCGAGGAAATCTTGCCTAAAACTCAAGCTGCATGCAGTGTCCTGGAAAGAGAGCACAGGACTATTCTATTCCAGAACACTGGGTTTTGGTTGAGTCTAGAAAAGAATGCAGTTGCTTGCAGAGCAAGTATGTATCAGTGCTCAGCAAAGGAGACACTGATCTGAAGCATGGGGTATTTTGCAGCTCTTGTTTTTAACTAACTCCTCTCCCTTTGGGCATGCCTCCAACCAGTGTAAACAGCCAATGACTTTTTCGCAGATCTACAGCAAATGTAGGTGCCTCCCAAGATCTCCTGGTGACAGACTGGGGCTCCAGACCTCTTGGGGCAGACCTCGGCCACCGCAGGGTCTGAGGATGAGCGCTCAGCCTCCCACCGCACGGCCATGTAATTCAC
This sequence comes from Phaethon lepturus, assembly GCF_000687285.1. Taxonomy (NCBI): domain Eukaryota; kingdom Metazoa; phylum Chordata; class Aves; order Phaethontiformes; family Phaethontidae; genus Phaethon; species Phaethon lepturus. The sequence continues at coordinate 13,835 of NW_010563975.1, forward strand.
AGGGTAACGGCTCAGCAGCACTGTTTCTGATTTTTTTTTTTTTCATTCCTGACTGGAAGGAAATTTGTCTCTCAGCCAAGTCATCTTAGAGAGCAAGAGTGGCAGAGGCAGGAAAAAGGCGGATTTGGCATCGCACTTTTTAGACTGTTCATTTTAGGTAGGGCGCAGACATTGGATAACTTTCATGGAGACTCAACATATCATTCAATTTCCTCTTTCTCCCCCTGAATCCGAACACTCCATGAAGAAAGACTGAGAATTCAGGCAATAGATGATGGGGAAAATGTCTCATTTCAGAAAGCAAAGGGCCAGGACAGCCCTTTTTCCCCTGCCTTGGTACATTCAGAGCTCTCGGTCTCCCCTAATTATTGCTGATTTAAATTGTACTAAGAGACACACCCTGTGCTGTAAAATACAACCCTCGGGAGGTAGAATAGCAGCCCCTTTCTGACAAGCATCTGGCAGGTAAAAGGGGTTGTGTCAAATTGTGGGCCTTTGAACTACACAAGCTGGAATAAATATGTTCAAAAGGATAGTTCTCGGAATTAAAGAAAAAACACTGCTTGGATCTAAATTCTCATGAAGCTTAAGAGGTTTTCATCGGTATGAATCTGAGTGCTGTGAAATCCTGGGAAAAGTCACCCACCTGGCAAGCCAGGCTCTTTCATTAAACACAATTTGGAAGGGGGAAAACCATCATCTGCAAGGTCGTGTAAGGGACTCCTAATTAATGCCGATAGAGAATTTGAAGGAGTAATGTCTCCCAGCTGAAGCACATGATTTGTTTTCTGTTCTGACAACTGAAAACTTGTAGAACCTACAGTCAAATATTTCCACTCTGCTTTTCCTCAGTGTCTACACGTGCAGAAAGTCATTGTTTGCAGCAGACCTGCCTACTACATCCAGCATTGGGAACTGTTTACAACCCTTCTTAGGGTCTCTGGAAAGAGATTTAAAGTGACATTCACTTTGCAAGGGTGTCTTCTCAAGGAAGGCAAAGGTAGAAGCAGAGTGGTCTCTGAAATGTCCAGGATGTGTTTCTGCTCCACTAAAAGCTTTCTTTATGCCCTTGGGCAAGTCACATAGGGTAGTCCTAGAGGGAGGATGACTTATCTATTTTTTACAGTGAAGGTGGTGAAACCCTGGCCCAGGTTGCCCAGAGAGGTGGGAGATGCCCCATCCCTGGAAACATTCCAGATGAGGTTGGACGGGGCTCTGAGCAACCCGATAGATGACCTTTAAAGGTCCCTTTCAACTCAAACCATTCTATGACTCTATTGCCTTGCAAAGAGTGGCACTGTTGAAGAGACAGTTTCAAGGGTGACCCCAACCCATCTGCACCCCGTAATACCATGAATGAGGGGAGGGTCAGTCCTGCAAAACAGGAATCATAGGAAGCACTGCACCAAGGAGGAGAGTGTAAACCAGGGGATAAGAAAGCTGAAGAGTTTTCTTCAGGAGGAAAAAGAAAAGCATAAGCTTCTTGGCTTCACTGTTATTGGAAGAAGCGGGGAAAGCACGAATCCAAGAGAGTAGTCATGAAATCTAGAACCTACAAATGTTTCAAATGACATCCACATATAAAATAGAAGCAAAGCAAGGAAAAATGGATTTACCTTTATATGAGAAAACACCCTGAAGAGAGACAGGGTCTCTCTTTTGGGGGAGGGAGTCAGTGTTTCCTTGTTTTACAGTGGCATGGCTCCAAGAAGGTACAGCAGACTTCTTCCCTCTGGTAACTCTGATCCTGGGCATAACTCTTCTCTCTGAAACAGAGAGGTACAATAGGTTGGAAGTCATAATCCTCTTTCCATCAAATACAAACAAAACACAAGGTAAGAGACATTACCATTGAAGACTTACTAGTCCTCCATCTCCTTTTGTCCATCTGCCCCAACCATACCGCTGTAGAGTGTTGCTTCATCTTCCCAAGAGCTTGTGAAATACTTGGATATCATAAGGAATATGTAATGAAAGAATATGACCTGTCTTTTGCAGAAAAAATGGGGATTTAAAGACATGAGATCTGGGTTGAAGACACAAGCACCAAGATGGAGAACAACAACATTTAGAATAATGTTTGTTTAGGAAAGAATAGGTGTAACTAACTCATTGGTCATTTTAGGCAGAGAATTACCAGCAAGTTTCCAGCCAGCCACCAAGACACGAAGGCTCTGAAGCAATGTTTTAAGTAGCAGAGAAGGGCCAAAACACTCCCGGAGTTGTAACAGAGCTGGACCATTTCACTGTCGTGTAACCTAGCATCACTCAACCACAAGGACTTCAGCCCAGAGGATTTTCAGCTCTGATTTATAAGGATGAGGCCACGTATGGAATTGAGACTGATCAATTCTTTGGCCCAGGACCACTCCTTGTTTTAGCCCAAGCTTTGTCTGGAATTGGAAGGGAAAGGGCCAAACAAAGATATTAAACACAGCTGTCCTGGCATGCCTGTCCCACATGGAAGCTGGTGTTGCCAAATAACTTCTCAGCCACCCTGTTTCCAAGTACGTGCACATCCTCTGGCAGGTAGCTGAACTTTGGGGTGGCAGCCTGACCAGAACTGTAATATTCTTGAAGTGCATTGATTCCTATTATCTAATCATGCATAGAAAGCTTTTCATAAGAAGTCTGGAAAGAAAAGAAACGCAGATGCTGAGAATACGGACTCTCCCTGACCACGTTCTTCCCAAAAGTTTGGAGGAGTTTCAGTCTGTAAATGATGTAGGTGGCAGGTGACCAGTCACAGATATTGTACCTTCATCTCTACAGTCTAGAGCAATGGCAAATTTACAGCAAATATTTCAACTGAAGCAAAAAAAAAAGTCCACAATTCTTCTCAGCTGCTTCATAAAACACTGATTTCAAAACGTTCCCTGTATGGTATTTACCTCTAGCTTGAAGGTAACTATGTTATCTTCAAATAACCGCTTGTATTTTCTTTGGAAGAATCTAGGAAGAAAATGCAGTACTTCATTTATATCTCAGTAAAACCAGGGTAAAATATCACATGGGCAAAGAAACGGTTCTTACTTAATCTCATGACTATTCTGGCATATCAAAGTGTTGCTACACTTAAGAGATCCCAAAATTTCACAAGTAAAATTACCAAATTTTAAAATCACTTGTCACCTACACAGGCTAATATGGAATCTTCATATGAGGGCTCCACTCTCTTCTATTTAGAGAAAGCAGATGGCAAGTTGTGTGCTGGTTTTGGCTGGGATAGAGTTAATTTTCTTCACAGCAGATATATGGGGCTGTGTTTTGGATTTGAGCTGAAAACAGTGCTGATAACACAGGGATGTTTTCATTGTTGCTGAGCAGTGCTTACACACAGTCAAGGCCTTTTCTGCTCCTCACGCCACCAGCGAAGAGGCTGGGGGTGCACGGGAAGCCAGGGGACACATCCGGGACAGCTGACCCCACTGCCCAAAGGGATATCCCAGACCACACGGCGTCATGCTCAGCACATAAAGCTGGGGGAAGAAGGAAGGGGGGATGTTCGGAGTGATGGCGTTTGTCTTCCCAAGTAACCGTCACGCGTGATGGAGCCCTGCTGTCCTGGAGGTGGCTGAACCCCCACCTGCCCATGGGGAGTGGGGAAGGAATCCCTTGTTTGGCTTCGCTCGCGTGTGCAGCTTTTGCTTTCCCTATTAACCCGTCGTTATCTGGGCCTGCAAGTTCTCACATTTACCCTTCCGATTCTCTCCCCTATCCCACCAGGGGAGAGCGAGCGAGCGGCTGCGTGGGGCTCAGCTGCCGGCTGGGGTTAAACCATGACAGGTTGCTGTTCAGTTTAGCTCTCGGCAATTACACTAAAACTGAACGAAAATGGTCCACTACACACACAGGCTTACTTGAAGCATTATCAGACAGCAGAACTAATTGCCACACATTGCAAAGGGCAAGAATACAGAAAGATAAAAAAAAAAATGAGCTAGATGCTGGAATATGAGGAATATCAAGACTGGATGGAGATGCTAAACGTTGCAGGGTTTCCAATTGTCTGTTTAGAAGAGTTTGGAAAGGGTCTAAATCTCAGAAACCATGCTATATCAATATTATTAACCTACAAATTAGCCTGCACTGGCCCTGTTGTGAGATTTTTCTGTATTGTAATTTGCAGCATTTGCTTTGGACCACCGGTGCATACAGTCCCCAGCAGAGCCTGGGACTAGTCTAAAACCATCATTCCCTTATGATGGGAAAACTCAGTGATCATCATCTCCAAGGAACGTGATGAAGATGGGGTTGGGCTCCCAGGCCCCAGTGCCTGCATCCCTGTATATGTTATTAGCTTTGGCTCATTGGCTTCACATTCATGACTTTCCAAGTCCTCCTACCCACCTCTTCCTCCAGGGACAGCCCCACCCTGGCAATGGCTTTTACTGCTGCCTGGTCTAGCAAACGACAGAGTAAGTGAGAATCCAGGAGGGAGGAAGCACTGGAGCCTAAGACATCTCCCTCAACTGGAGCGGACGTTGCTGACTCAAGAACCTGTGAGCATATGCTGACAACAGCCAAGGTTGGACGTTCTTGCAGCACTTCCCAGCCCAGCCCAAGGTGCTGAATAACCCAGAGAAGAGAGGGAAAGATGGAGTAAAAGAGTAAAAAAGAAAAAAAAAGGGTGCGTGGGGGGAAATAGCTCACCGCTCAGTATGAACAAATATAGCTAGTGTGATATGCTGTGAGGTGCTGTTTGGAAGCTACTTCATGCTCCCACCCCTGTAGTATCATGTCTGCCCCAGCATATTCTACAGGCTTATCAGCAGCTCCTCCTGAGAATTGGAGATGCTTAATAGACCTTGAGAAACAGCCAGTCCTGGGATGGGGAACAGTACTGAGGAAACCATCTCTCAACACAGAGAGCAGAAACCCTTTAACCCCATAAGGAGGAAGGAGCAGCCAGTGGGAACAAGCAGCTCTCTCTCCTGTATGCCACATTTTGTTAAAGAAAATGTTTTCTATTTATTCTGTGATGTTCTTCTCACCTGACTTCCAACCTCCATGTCAGTCATTCAACCTAAACTCACAGCTTGGGCTCCCTCTGTCAGGAGAGTGGGACTGATGTATTCCAAGGGTTGTTCGTCCCATCCCGAGTTGGATGTCCAAGTTGTTTGAGAAAGACGTCTCTCAGAAGTATGGCTCTGTCTCCAGTGACAAGAGCAGCCCATACAACTGATTTATCACAAAACATCTAACAAATATTACTACCTCTCCCCAGCAAACCTTGTCTTGCCTACATCCTTCAGATCATGGAAATCCCAGAATATTACTTGTTTAGATTAGACATCTCAAATATTTAGTTTAGGTCAAAGCAGGAAAGATGGAACCCATCAGCAAGACCAAATTTCATCTCTGCACGAATAGCAATAGCTTTTAAAGCCAACAAGGTATTCTGACAAAAAGAAAGGAAACACTAGGTCAGATGTGCACCGTGTTTCCAGGACGAAAAAGCTAAAAAGACAGTTAAATTGCTATCATTTGACATAATATCTAACAAAAATCATAAGTATGTAAGAAAAAGACAACAAAATTGAAGAAGTTGATTCCAACTTTTCTGCTATCAAAACTTAGAGAAATCCGTTTCATACAGTACTTAATATACAAGTGCATTTTCTGAGAAGAAAGTCTGTCTGTTACAACATTTCTGAGTAACTCTAGTATGTATAAATGCAGAGAGGACATCAGCCCCCGCAACACTTCCCTGCAGAAAGGGCTCCTTGCCTACTTCTACCTGTCAAATCCTTGTCATTAGCATTCTCACCTTTCAGTTGAGGCAGGGCTGCATGTCTGACACAAAACCCAAAGGCCAAAGCAAGTTGAAATGGTTGGGTGGTTTTGGGGTTTTTTTTCCCATGTTGAGAGCAACAGGATTTCTGCCATTAGTGGGGTCTGCGTCACACCCCTGCTTGAAAATCTTCACTGTTTTGAGATTATACATTTAAAATAGGTCAGAATCCCACAGATCTCTCAATACCTCTAGAACTAAGAGAGCCGAATCCTATCCTGCGAGCACATTATTTAAGTTAGTCTGGAACGGATTAAGACAACCTTCCCCCACTTAGCACAAGTTCATCAATGAGCAATACGGCTTTGTTGTGTTTCTGGAACTTCCCCAAACAACGGTTCAGTATAAGGATCACTTGCTCCAAAACATCCCTGTTTTTGATTTTGTGGGGAAAAGGACTGACTGATATTTACAAAACCAAACCAAGCCCATTTTTCCCATTCTGCTTTCCACAGGCCCAGTGGTTCTGCTAAAATAGCCATTCTTACAATACCCCGCTCTTCGGCTTTTGATCTCAGCTGGAGCCAGGAAACACCAAAGAAGCCACAAAACAGGATGGGGGAGGGAGGAAGGGGGAAGACTGAGCAAGAAAAGTTAATTGAACTTTTCTGAACCACAGAAAATGTTCATGGGATGATCTCATTTTATGGGTCTATAATCTATGTGCCAGTCCCTCAATCATCTTTAAGGGCTGAAATACATCAACAGTTTTGCTTGGAATTTGGCAAAGAAGGGAAGAGATCATGAAGTAGTGGGAGAAAGATACCTTTCATGCATTCAGGGTTGTAGAAACTTCAAGGATCAAAGCACCGTCCAAGAATCGCTCCATCAACGGTCTACTGAGCTACTTCTGACATTGCCAGCAGTCTCCAAGAAGCGAGAACTTCCCTCTTACTAAAACCAGCCAGGATTATTTTAAACACGCTTTACCTATGGACAAGGTGGGTTTACAAATTCTCCAGCTCCTCCCTCCATTAGCTGCTTTCTAGGTGTCCCACGTTCAGCATGTCTTTTAAGCCTGGATCTAATATCATATCAGGGCTTACCCCGCGTTAAGGTGCTTCAGAACAAAAGTTTCAGCTCACACTCACTGTCAGCATCTGCTGAGCTTGCAACTTTTGTCTCGGAAGTCTGTGAAGCAGGATGGACTTTCAGGGATAGAGCATCAGTGATCTTTGCCGACGCTAGCTGCCACAGAAAACAGGATTTTTATCAATGCTGGAGCATAAACTGCGAAAGGTGGTGCAGGAGCAGGTACCTCATCTGGAAGGAAGAAACAAAAGAGCCATGGGACCCACACTGAGCGCTGCAGGAGTGCGCAGGGAGAGCCAGACGAGACATCCTAAAGAAGTCACTCCAGAAATTGCATGGTACAGTGATGCATCGAGAGCTGACCTGGGCAAAAATTCAACTAACCAGCCCAAATTCAACTCACTCTTCAGGAGCCGTAAATCTAGACTGATTCCATCAACTTCCCATCTAGATCGCACCAGATTATTCCCAGTCTGGTCTTGTGAACTGTCACTGGGTGCTGCATGAACTCACCCTGCATATCATGCAGCAGTATTTGCTTAGAGTGGAGTCTTCAGCTTAGTGCGATATAAAAAAGCCTCCTAAGGGGAACCCCCAACTGTCTATCTTTTCAATGGCTGCTTACTGCCTAATTCCTGCGCCTCATTTCTTCCCTTGCCACTGAGAAAACAAAAAGAGAAAAAGGGAGGAGAAAAACGGGTCTTACAAGCCAGCAGCGGCAGCAAGAAAAATGGAAGTGATCGTCATTGATTTTTCACAGTTGTTACTCAAAGGCCAGGATTACAAGTTCATGGGGAGGCCACTGGCAGTAACCCCAGTCTGCAGCTAATGCCTTCCATCCAGAAACTCCCTTGCAAAAGACATCCCGTTCCTATGAATCTCAGCGATAAGTTGAAGCTACCCCAGCAGATAATGGAAAAAACATGTTCAAAATACAATGCACCTGTCCGATCGCACAAAGGCTTTACCAAAAGAAAAGGGATGCAGAATGTATGGGTGCGTAACCACTTGCTGGATCAAATCCTCCTACCCCGTAAAGTCATCTCTCTGACCTTGGCACCATTGGCCTTTCAGGAAAGAGCTCGAGTTGTTTCTGTTGTGATTACTTCCCCAGCAAGACTAAAGAGGTGCTTTCATCTGGAATGTAGGAGGAGCTGAGATGACAGCTGTTGTGGGGTTTTTTTCCCCCCTCCAGTGGATGATGCTAAAATCAAAGTTTAGTTTTTCAATTGCACTCATCGCCCAAAAATGTGCATGCTTTGTATTAGAATTATCTCAAACATTTGCACCTGGAAAAGTGGAGAAAAAAGCAAAAATAAAGAGAATTACCAGTGGCCTGGTCCTGGTTTAAAAAAAAAAAAGCAAAACCAAAAAACAGAGACTAAACACACCTATTGGATCACCCCTTCCATCTCAGCTAACATGGATTCCTGCCCCTAATTATATTGTCCATTCTAGTATTAAAAGCTGCAGCCAACGCGGCTTACGCACAGCACCACCCACCCCCCCAAGGGCAATTCCAAGCCAAATAGATTTCACTGATGGCCTAAATGATCATCTTCATCTCATCCTATTACCTCATCATTATAACCTCATTAAAGTGCGCTAAGTAATACATTGCCTTCCCTGGTGTTGACATCTTCACTATTGTTAAACTATTATCATGTCCCAGCTGTAGCCGGGACCTCCTTTTCAGCTAGCATCAATCACAGGCCCCAGAACAGATGATCCAGTGCTGGACATTGTACTTTAAATCTTTCTTCTTACAAAAAGTCTCACCAGCTCTTCAGTTATCTCTGCTTCTCTTAACTCTCTCCAATTTTTCCACGTGTTTCTGGGCACGTGTTGTGCAGAAGTAAACACAGCAAGTCAAATTTACTGAAGTATTCACCCTGGTTTAGGCCAACGCAGCTTCAGGGTGCCAAACCTTTCTTGAAGGTACCAAACACCCCACAGGAGACCAAGGACCAGATGCAACATCTGGTTTCTCTGAGCAAGAACCAAGCTCCCTTCACCTAGCTTGGCTGGACCAGAGTAAGGAGGTAAGACATGTGCCCCAAGGTCATTCAAGAAGCCAGCAGTCAGAGCAGATGATGGGGGACAACAAGTCCAAAAGCAGGACCTATCTGCTCCACTTCCCACTGCCTCCTTGAGTTAGTTGCAGCTTTCATGGCTTTGTAGGAAGACCCCGTTCACATGGGGCAGCAGGCTGAACGCAGAGGGTCTTGGGTGAGACTAAGGTAATATGTGTTTAGCAATAAGAGAGCAAAGGGGGCCATACTGTTTCCATCCTACAACGAGATTTGGACCAGCTGGTGGGAATATATGTGTACTCATAGGTATATGCAGCTGTATCACGGGTACACAGCCAGCAGAGGGGAAAAAGCCAGCGAGCATCAGCTACAGCCTCAGAAGAATTTCTGTAGAAACTGGTAGGACCTCTGCCCAGCCAGAAACGCACATTCATTTTGCTCTGCCAGACACTGCACGTAACACAATTTTGCTTTGCTGTCTAAACATACGATCATCTCAGGTTGGCCCAAAATACTGTCGTCTTCTCAGGTTATTTTTTCTGTTTTAACCTTAGAAAGCCACTTCGCATGGAAAAGATAAAGGGCTTTAACTTCCTGGTTTTCTTTTTTCCTCCTATCTCTCATTTCCACCTGAAATAATTCTACTGAGTTCCAAAACAGCACATTTCTGAATGGATTTAACTCTCACCAGAATTATTACCCAGCTCTGTTCTTCTGAAGCTGTGGTTTTAGGCAACCTTGAAAACATTTAAATAGGTAATTATCATAATTTACAATTCCCTCAACTACCCCCTAGACAGCAATTGCTAAACAATAGTCTTTTCCCTTTCTCCTATTATTCCCTAACCTCTCTGTAAAAGCAGGGGAGAAAAATGTACTGCATAGCATAAATCATAATATTTAACATATTTCTGGACCACAAGTCCTGTCAAACCTGCAAAAACACATCATATTAATTACACATAATATCATCTATTGCCTATTAGATAACATTTTATGTACATACACACAGTATTTTTTATAGAAACACAAACAAGACTGAAAGCCAACAGTTCTGATGTTAAACTTTTGCCTGAAAAGCACTGTTGCATGCATGTCGTTCTGATTGAAAACAAACAATGCTACTAGTTAAGTGTTCTCTTCCCCAGCATGATTGCAACCAGGAAGCGATTTATACGTATGCGCATGCTTCTGCTGTGATCTAAAAAAGGCATCTTCTCTTAAGCTAACATTACTCAACATTTTTATCACTGAAGAAAATATGAAATAATTACTGTTAAAGATGACAAAAAATGGAGTGAAAAAAAAGATATTACGTTATTCTCCTGGTATTTTCCACCTAAGCTATACAAAAGAATGGCTACCATCACTTAATATCCAGCGTCTGTGGCTAAGGCAGCAAGTTCTACTTCCTTCCCACCAGCAGCTCCATTGCGTACACGCTATTTTGGGTCACTCTTTCACACAGCCAGCAAACAAGGGAGTATACGCGATTAATGCTAATTGGGCTAGAAGGCACCTCAAGAGGTTGGTGGCTGCCCCAGATCGGAAACACGCGTGCCAAACCCATATCAATACCTCAGTGTTCAGACCCCAGAGTGCTCAGCTGGGCTTCCTCCAGGAGTCCCTGGCAGGCAGGGAGCTGAACCTGGGTCACATCAAGCCCTAATTGTCTGCCCCAACCGTGGGCTGGCCTTCTCCTCTTTCAGGGCTGCAATTCCAGGAACAAGGAAAGTAGGTCACATTCAGCAAGTACATTCCCAGAGAGCCTGAATTCCCGAGACACACTTGAGGTCACAGATGACGAGATGGGACCCAAAGCCAGCCCTAGGGTGTATACACAAGCGATGAGAAGGAAGATGGCGTGTCCTTCACGCATCGTATGCGCAAGACGCGACCAGAGAGACTGTCGCGTTCTGGTGTCCATATTTCAGAAAGGACGTTGCGGGGGAAAAAAAAAGGAAAATTGGAAATTGTTCAGGAAAGAGCTATAAGTACGCTTTGAGGTCTGGGAAACCTGCCATAAGTATCTCAAGCTAATAGCTTATCCAGGAGGAGGTTAAGAGGTGACTTGATCACAGCCCACAAGTACCTGCATAGGGAAGAGATTTTTGATAGCAGACAGCTCTTTAATCAGCTAGCTGATGACTACATAATGAAATCCAAGAGTCAGAAGCAAAAAGGAGGCAAATTCAGGCCTGAAATGAAATGGAAGATTTCTGACAACGTGGGGAATTAACTGCTGAAACAGTCTACCTTGAGACACCCTGAACTTTTGATTGCTTGGAGCTTTAAATCAAACCAGTTATCTTTCAAAACTCTGGGTGGGATTCACATCACCCTTTTTTCCCTCTGCAACTGGTAAGGATGAGTCCAGGTATGTGGTCTAATGACCACCAGAAACAGGTAAATCCAGAGGGCAGTTTACCCCCTTTTTTGTGTGTTTTTGGTGTTCTTTTTGGTTTTGGGTTGTTTGTTTGGTTTTGGGTTTTTTTGTTTTTTTGTTGTTGGGTTTTTTTGGGTTTTTTGTGGGGTTTTTTTGTTGGTTTTTTGGTTGGTTTTTTTTTGGCAAAAGAGGTGTCTATCAGTGTTTTCCCTTCCTACAAGTTGCATTAGTGTAGGGAGATGTCAACAGGTCTTTCCACCTCTCACAGGGCAATGGTCAGGTGTACGGATGATTCCCTCCTGAGAGCTGCTCCACTCCTACCTCAAGCGCGAGGGCTTCAACACCTCTGGCTCATGGACCAACAGCAAGTTCACGCTGGTCAGTTACTTGGGTTGGAGGCTACAGCTCCACTAAGCTTCCCAACCTGCTGTCACCACGCCTCAGTGAAGACAACCTAGAAGAGCTAAAGAACAAGAAGGGACCGTTCCCCAGCCCTCCTGACATGCACCTAAGTGCAGGAGCACACCTTCCCTGCTCCGGCACAAAGGCAACTTGAAAAACCTAAATCGCTGCTGCTAGTTCTGGGAACTTCCACGTGGTTTGCAGCCCAAACTACATTTACGGGAAAACTCAAGCAATGGTAGCATCCAGCTCCTTGAGGACTTGCAAGCACACTCCAAGGCGGCGTCAGGGGAAGGCAGGAGTCTCAGTAGTTCGGATCATTTCCAAGCAAGGGCTGCAGCTTGGATACAACCGGCAGCTTAACGAACAGCGTAAGCATCCCCCGGGTCAAACAGGCATTCGTCTACCGTAGCTGAAGGCTCTGCACAGTGGCTGGAGGATTCATGCCTTTAATTACTGTTTGAGAGACACTCAAACACGACAGCACTGAGGGCTGTAACAGCAGACAGATGAACACTTGGGAGCGTCGGTAAATGGTAGCGAGAGAACAAAACGCTGCCCTTTCCCACTGTGCTTCTGGCTTTGCAAATTTATCCAGAGCAAGACAGTCTCCGCAGGCAGTTTCGTTTGCCTGAGCCTGGGGTTGTTACAAACCAAAATGCAAAAAGAGACTATAAACTTGACTCCCTTTCATCTCCCTCACCCCAAATAAATCTTGTCCATTTATGTTTAGTAGCCAGTGAGCTATTAGGAGACAGTAGACTTTCCAGGGCATGTTTCTGAAATACAACAGCAGACAGAGCAATTGTTGCTTGGGGACTCCTTGGAGTTTTTACAGTTTCCATAGAAAACTCAGGCTATGAGGGTTTGTGGGACCTTTTTAAAAAAAAGTTTTCTTTTTAGCTGATTTCCAGTCCAGTGTCTGTTCAGACCTGCCTTCAACGTCTCTCCTTCCTTCTTTTTACTGTGCAATAATTTTAAGACAACTGAAGCTCACTGCTTGCTCAAGTCCGCCTCATTCTCAGAAGTTACATCTGAACGGCTTGATCTGGCAACAACTCGTGGCCCCAGAGCAGGCATGTGTGCGCTGGCCTCATCTCGGCGCCCGGCAGGGCAGGACCTGAGCACTCTCACCGCTCCCCACTTGCTCATTTACACCCCAGCACGTGTGGGGACAGTGAGGGGTAGGAGGGAGCTACCGCATCCTGCGGCCGCCTCTGGTCGGGGCGGCTGGAGGATTACTGCAGTACAAACCTATCACGTACTTTCCATAGAGGCTTGGAGAAGCACCAGAGGGTGGAAGGGAATTGGGGGACCATGCAAGGTTAAGAGGCCCATGTAAGCAACAGTTCCCATGGACTTTAGGAGAGAAAACCAGAGACCTGGTTTGCAGGCCCTGAAGTGCTTAATGAAGCAAGTCTTAAACACCGTCTTGGGAGATGGCCAAATGACTCAGTTTTAGTGATTCCTCATGGCCACGTCCATCAGAAACAGAACCCAGTTTTCCTGCTTCATGCTCATCTCAAAGCTGAAGAGGTGGGATTAAGCCATTTCTCAAACACATACAAAACCCAAGCATTCCTGGACTGTGGGAGTTTTTTAATTTGACTCCGAGTTAAGGGACTGGACCCCAATCCAGTTACATGAATAATCTACCGAAGAGCTCATGTTTTGGAGTTCACCTTTCAGGGCAAAGCCTAGCTCAAGACAGTGACTCAACTGACCTTTTTGGGTGCTGGATCAGACCCTGTTTTCTGTCATGCAGGAAGAATTGCTGTCTCACTGCAGAACAGTAGGTGCCAACATCAGACAAGAGCAGCCTTTGGTTTTGTCATGATCCTGCTGGCATTGAGCAGAGTCAGCCAGTGCTGTAATTTTCGTCAGATCTCTGATTTCTCAGTTCACAAGCAGATCTGAGAAACTGGAAAAGAGATTTGCTTCAGGTCAGACCAAAACAGAAATATTTAAAAATTTTCAGCAAACCAAAGAGCCATAAAAGTGTCACTGTAAGGCCGAACACAGCCCATCACCAGACTCAAAATGAAATGTCTTGTTTCCTCCTTGAACTCATTAAAAGCTTTTATTAAAAATGAACATAAATTTTGAGAGAGAACTTCACTTCAAATCCAAAGTTGAAAATTTTTGTTTGAAAAGTCTGAAATGAGCCATTTAGATTCCCCCCCCACACTCCCAGTGTTATTTAAAGGTTGGGATGTTTCCACCATAACAATTTGTCCAAAATCAACACAAATTCCAGAAATGCTTCCTTTGAACGCACTGTGCATTTTTCAGTGAAAAACAAAGTTGTGGCTGAGAACACCTACTCGGGTCCAGCTGGGAGGCAGCTCACAGGGATGACAGCAGAAGGTGCCACACCAGTGCTTCCTAACCCCTGTCAAGTTGGCAGCCAAAATTAACCTGTCAGTGAGAGTAGGTCTGAGCTTGCACATACCTTGGCTGTCTAAAGCAAACCTGGAATTGTCCTCATGAGTCATTTTGCAAGCAAGGTTGTGAGTGCCATAACCGCCAGCCTGGAAAAGGGACCTGTGAGCATCTGGTGCTGCTACCACCTCTGTCAGGCACAGCCAGGTGTGGGAGCAAACATGGGTGCATGTCCCATCCTAGCTGAAGGTCACCATAATATACATACCACCATCTCTGATTGCACTGACCCATCTTTCCATATTTAAAGGAGCTGAACACAAAGCCAGCTCCATCCTACTCATTTATGTGGAGTTTTCAACATGAAAGCCAGGGAGTGACCATCACATCTGCATATCCAGGGACAGGAAACAAAGGTGGGAACTCTGAGGTCTTTCTCCACCTGATGGGGAGCAGGGCCTGGACCACAGTTGTCCCAGATGCTGGATGAAAGCTCTCAAGTGCTACAGACCTATTGGCTATTCCAGTATGTTCAGGGAGTGCCCTGTCAATGGGATTTCCCATGGACCAGAGGAACCCTTTCCATTCAAGGCCTGAGCAAAGCTAGGATTTTCACAAAAGCAAAAGAAAAATGAGGTTGTTTAAACCAGCTTAACACTTTCTGACTCTTCAAGAAAAAAAAAGTCTCAAGTGCCTTGAGAAATACAGCCATTTCTAGTGGGACACGGTGCTTAGGACCAAGAGATGTGCTGGCACCAGAACCACGTCCTTATTGCTCTGCCCCAGGCTGGGGCACCTGGTGGTTAACCTAACCCAGAAGGAAAAAGGAAGAAGCCCCAGGCTCCAGTCAAGGGTGGACAAAGTCAGAAACAGAAGTTATGGGCATACCAGTCCCAGAAGACAAACAGAGGTTGTGCAGGGACGAGGGCATGACGCAGAAGAAAAAATCAGTCTGCACATTCCCAGCAAGACTTTTGCAGATCCTTGCTAGCTGTCCACCTCCCAGCTACAAGGCAGAGCTCAGCACAGGACCTGATTTCTGAGATCCCAGGAGCCAGAAACCATCTCCTGAGCAACGACATACCCACGTCTTGTCCATTAGTTGGTCACACCACAGCAAGGTAACATCTTGCTGCCGTCAGCAGTGACCTCAAGGCGGTGCACAGAGGACCTGACCGTGAGAGGAGACATACTGCATCAGGCTGCTGGTCCATCCAGACAAGCACTTGTTTCCAACAGGGTCCATAAGCAGACACCCGGGGAAGAGCAAGAGCAGGGCAAACATACATGGTAGTTCCCCAGAGCATTCAGACTATTTTCAACTCAGGAGGTTTCCTAAGGCTATAAAGGACTCCTAGTGAGGGGACCCACACTAGGCATCTTCTCCAGATACCTGTACACTCTCATTTGGACCCACAAGGAAGCGTCAAAACCACAACCTTCAATGCACTGGGAGCTACAGGGACCCCTTTCATACCCCTGCTCAAAGAGCAGAGCTTGTGTCCATAAGCAGAGTGTGCAGAAAAGCTGCGGCAAGGAAAATTTTCTCAATCGTCCCCAAAAAAACACTTGGGAACAAAACACAGCTAATGGAACTTGCGGTCCAAAGTCAGATAGGGACATTTTAACGTCTCTCCTCCTGCCCAGGGGACAGACTAAATCACTCTTACAAAGCCAAGCCTGGAGCAAGATGCTAAATCTAAGAAACACGCTGGGGGTTTTTCTTTAAGCAAATCCTTTGCAGCAGGATATTGTGAAATCCAGACAGGGGCCACGTTAAAATGAAATGCCACAAGGACAAAGGATAGTGCTTACAGCAGAAAGCCCGAGCGACTCCATGCATTCTCATACACTATCTATACACACACATTTTATAATTTTTAAAGCGCTCTGATTCTCTGCCAGCTGCTGTAAATTTCACCTGGAGAAGGGGATCAAGTCCAGGCCTCATTAGGTTTTTATATTCTTTGATTGCTTTTGCAGGCCTCCAAGCCTGTCTCCAAGGGACCCCAGGGTTCAAAGATCAAATAAATTGTCTGGCAGATTTATCAGGTCTCATGGTAGGTAGCCATGTAGTAAACTTCCTTTGCTTTTCTCCCCCTCCCCCTCAATTCAACGGCAGAAAATAAAAGGGACACTAAAAAGAAGATGGTATTGCATCGCCTGCTTTGTCACCTCCCTGGTTTTAGGATGCTGAGAGTCTGATGCCTTCTGTGCAGCCCTCACCGGCAGAAAGCAGGAGCAGCACAGGAGGAGAGCAGGCAGCAGCAGCATAGTCAAGCAAGCCAGAAATAAAGCTGTTAGAC
>NW_010563975.1:30200-45430 GCF_000687285.1 Phaethon lepturus
GGGGGGGGGGTCAAAAAAAAAAGCTCATTTGCAAAACCACCACACTGTCTTTCGTGGAGCTTTGCTCTGGGTCTGCACCCCGGAGTACGCCCGCGGAGGCTGTCGCAAGCAAGGCGCGGGTCAGCCCTGCCAGATGCCCGCAGGCAGCCCCGATGCGGCCGGTCATTAGCTCAGGGAACGGCTTTTGCCCGCGTTACACAGCGTCCAGCCCCGTGCTGGCGCGGCTGGCCGGGAGCACGGGCGAAACGTCCTCACGCCTGCCTCCAAAAAACCGTGTACACGCAGGGCTTGGGCTCTCCCCCAAAACTGCCCCTCCCTGCGGCACTCCTGTAGCTAAAGCAGAGGAGCAAGTTTGCTTTGCTCCTAATTCTCACCAATTAGCTGAAATCAAGAACAGTCAAAAATTCTCTTGGGTTCTCTTTGACGAAATCTCAAGTTATACCATCTAAAAGGTAAGCCTGTAGCATTGGCATTTCCGTTCCTGGGGGGAGGCATGGCCCAAAGCTCCTTGTTCGGAGGAATGAGCCTGAGCTGGAAGGTCAGCCTGAGAATTTGGGACAGTGCAGGACTCCCAGCCCCCCAGGCAGTGATTAGCAAGAGCAAAGAGGAAAACCAGAGGGGTCTGAGGAGCAGCAGTGGTCTTTTCAGCTGTGACGGGCACAGGAGAGGCAAGGTTTGTTGAAGGCTGTTATAATTTATGAAACCCTTGAAGATGGGTGGAAGGACAAGAAAAGGGTTAAGGTGGAAAGTCATGGGACGCTGAACAATCACCTTTTTATCTTCTTTTTCCGCCTCTGAGGAATGGATATGGTCACACAGGAAGGGGTAAGAGCACCCGTGTTCAGATGTGATCTGGCAGGTTATGTGGCAAGGCAGATGGTGTTGGTAGGGACTACAAACCCTTTCCCAGAAGACTTAAGAGACAGCCAAGGCAAAGGGGACATGGCTCTGAAGGTTGTCATTATGGAGAAACAGCTTCCCTACCACAGCAATGTCACCTAGACCACTTCTGCCCAGGTCACTTCCAAAATATACTTGGCTCTCCTGCCTTAGACAACCTCCATGAGGTTTTTGGGCGTCAGGGAAGAAACATCAGATCTACACCTTCCCATCACCCTTTCTGCCTAATAACAGAATGCCAGCCAGCATAGGGCAATCTAGAGAGACATCATCCTCAGCGCTGCCTCCCCTCTGTTCTTCACCCTAAAGCAGCAATACAGGGTGAGCATCACCTGCTGACATCAGGCAGGGAAGAATACGTCAAGAGGTGTGACGTTCGCTCAAGGAAGAGAACAGCTCCAGTATTTAACAAGAGGGTAGGTTGTAAAAGCAGATGAAAACCCCTCAGAGTAGAGGCACAAACCTGAGCACCTCACAAGACCCAGGGATGCTCTTGCATCAAGCTTTGACCAGTCAGTGTCATGATTTCCAGATTTATTGCTGCAGTCCCGGGAAGGGGTGAATACACCCCGGCGCTGCCAGCAGAGATCTGTGGGGATAAAAGTGCATCCAAGCATTTTATTCAGGTACTGAGAGCGGGGTTTGTACCACCGGACTCCCAAGCCAGACTGACAGCTCTCTTGACAGGTTAACTCACAAGACGAGCCAGGAAAGAAAAGCTTTCACACAGTGGTTGAGCCAGGAGCCGAACCAGAGGAACAGACACTGCCCGTAACGTGTCACAGGAGTACTCCACACAGGAGCGGGCAGACAGGACAGGACATTGCAGCTTTAATTGAACCTTCCAAACCTTGGTAGCACTGGGAATCCATTGCTAGTGAGCTCATTAACGGGCTTTCCTTTGTGGGTTTTGTTGGGTTTTTTCCAAGGGAGAATAGACTCAAGGGGTCCACCAAGTCCCCACCCCCTTACCCCACCCCATTTACCTACTGGGAGGGCAGCCCATTTAAATGGGAACTCCCAAAGCTCCATTGCTGCTTGCTCAAAGTTAAAAGTGGCTCCCTGGTAGGGCCTCCATCCCCAGCCCCCCACGCTTACCAGGGTTATCATATCTGCATGGTGGCTAGTAGACATCCTGGGAGGACTTGGAATTTGAGGAACATCTGGGTCCCTAGAAGGATATACAGAAAGCTACACCAAAAGACCTCAAAGGAGGACCACTGACCTCTCCTCAGGGCTGTCTCCTGCTCAGTGCTGCTGCTTCAAAGCCCAGTGCCACATCTCGTGGCCTGGTATCTGTCTGCTCAGCACTGTGCAATTAAATAGTCTCCTTGAAGACCATCAGGGTTGCTCCACAACCGCCAGGCCATGGAGACGGTGCCAATTTTGGCCTCAACACTGCATAAAGAAGTTGTCTATGGTCAGCCAGAGCCAGCTGGACTAAGTTTTGTCTTCTACTAAGCTCTCAGATGGTAATGCTGAGCCCAGTTAATCAACTGTAGCATTCCACCCCAGAGCTGGCTGCTCTTAGGGGAAGAGGGAAATGATTTCTATATATAGGTCAGTAAGTGCTCTGGGAATGAAAGATGCTTTATAAAAAGTCCTCCTCCTTAACATACAGCATCAGCTGTGCTTTTCAGGAGAGGCTTTTTTTTTCTTCAAATGATTTTTCCATGCACCAGCTGATCTGGAGTTATCTAAATGAATTTCCACAGGCATAAAGCTTAATCTGCTCTTGATGCAGACTTCCATATATTTTTAATATGTCAAGCAGTGGAAATTTCTCAGACTGAGTCAAGGGAGCTGTGAGGTTTACTGCTCTGGAAGATCAGAAATAGCTTATCCATCTAACAGACTTGCATATAATAGAAATGCATAAGAAGCATTTGAAATGGGATGTTTAAAAACAAATGGGAGGTACAGACCAGACAGTCACCTAGATGCAGCTCCATGATAGTGTCCATGTAAAATTAAGATTACCACAGGCAGAACATTTTCCATTGAATTCTTTTTTTTAATGTTTTTCCCCCTACTTTAGTAGGAACTTCGACTAAAATGCTAATCTGTTTTGATGAAAACAAAATTTAAGTCCTGAAGTGAAGACTTCTTTTTCCCAGAAAGCAGGCCATATTTTATCTTTTCCATTCAGGTTTTATATTGATGGTTGCTCATTTCCTTGCACTAACACTAGTGTTAAATTTTGTGCAGAGGCCTTGCAGAGCAACAATTCCTGCCTGAACAAGCTCCGGAAAGAAGAGCTCAGAGAAAGGTTATGTGATGCACAAGGCACACAAGAACTAGATGTTTCTTCTAGGCTTTTCTGCCCCAACCACCATGGGCCAGGGATGTCAGACCCTATGTTAGGACCCAGGATTTCCCCAGACGCCATCCCCACACTGAGACCATCCAAATAACATCGCTGAGTAGGGCCACAGGGGTGTTATAAAGCCATACATTACAAGGGGAAGGAACCATCTCACACACCCATTACTGAGCAATATGAGGATGCAGACCACTGCCTCCTGAGATGCAAGTGAACAGGGAAGTCCCATAGAATTTCTGCATGCTGCAGACAACAGCATATCAGGCACCCAGTAGACTGCCTGTCCCCTCTTCCAGGACTGGGCCCAGGCCCTATCAGCAACTGGAAGCATTGCTCTCCACACAGGAGCAAGTCAAGACTGCAATGACTAGAAGATCCCATGGCAGAGCTCATAAGACAGAAGAGCTCATTCTCTCCCACTTTGAGCAGCTCAAGTTTGGGTGCTAGAGCGAGTCAGCAGGTATCTCTTGTGCAAACGAATCCAGTCTGGTGTAGCGAAAAGGGACCCCACTGTGCACTCTCCTCCACCATGCCTGTTAACCCACTTCCATGGGGACCTCTGCCATTGCACCAGTATGCTACACAGCTTGCAGCAGCTCCTCTGCAGTAGGACATGTCACTCTGCATTCAGGAGATCTGATGAAGACTAGTTAACCATGACATTAATGGTGAAAGTCCTCTAAAGCCTAATAAAGGGTTACCTTTTTTTAAACCTGAAAGAGAAAGACAAACCTTTTCTTCCCTCAAAGTTTGTAGGATGTAGGATTCTCCTTGTCTAGCCATTGCCGTCTAAAGTATAGCTGTCTCCACGTCAGCTTGGAGGCACAATTTTATTTCTTTTAATATTATTTTTAAATAGTCAATGGAAAGAAGTGCCTCCAGAGTGAGACTCATCTCAAAGAAGAATCCCACCCTACATCCTTTGGAACCTCTTCTACCTTATGAAATCCCAATCAAATGGTCTAATTGGCCCAAAAATAATCAGGGAGGGTGACAGAGAGACACTGTAACTGCATTAGCCTCACCGCCTGAGGAAACTGGGCTAAGAAAATCCACTACAGCAAACAGAAGGGTGGAGTTCCTCTTCCACTGCCCAGGCCAATTTCAACACATAGAAATCCCACCCATGCTCTTTTGCTCGCACAAAAAGCTTGCAGTATGCCTGCTACCTCTCCAGGAAGGAAAGTGGGTGGAAAAATTACATCACAATTCAGTGTCTCAACCCCTTAGCCTTTTATTTAAAGGCATTTAATGCTAGAAAGTGGAAGAAGCAGCCAGCATCAGTCACAGATGGCAAGGAGATGACAGCAGGGGAAGTCCATCCAGGCAACATTCAGTTGCTTCATTATGCCCGCCATAACAAAGGCTCAGGGGAGACGTCATCACAGTTTTCCAGTACCTAAAGGGTAACAACAAAGAGGACAGAGGCTCTCTCTTCACAAGGAGTCACATGGAAAAGACAAGGGGCAACAAGTACAAGTTGCACCAGGAGAGGTTTCATGTTGATATAAAAAAATTTAATTTTTTTTTTTATAGTGAGAACAATTGATCATTGGAAAAACCTCCCCAAGGATGTGATGGAGTCCCCATCACCAGATATTTTCAAGACACAACTGGACAGGGTCTTAGATCATCTCATCTATTTTCTATTTTCCACAAAATGTTGTACCAGATGATCTTTTGAGGTCCCTTCCAACCTGGGCTGTTCTATGATAACAAGAGCTACTGTCCCTAAAATCATCCATGCTATTTCAAACCCATCTCATACCTCCTGCTCTGGCAACTTCCTGCAACAGGAAGGTCTGCTGCTCACAGGGGACATTGTTGCTCTTCTTCCCTGCTTACAAAAGCTCTCTAAGCCAACCTGGTGGGAGTGAAAGGCATGTCCCACACCAATTCAAGTCACAAAGACTTCCCGTAGCATTCCCTGGGTCTTGCCTACACCTTACTGCTCCTGTGCCCTCACTTATTGCTTTTTGAGGCTGTGCAGGAGTAGTTCTTAATCTCCGAAGAACAACTTCAAGGGTCAGCTTCACTAACCTTTTGCTATGGGGCATGAAGGATCCTCCAGTGACCTCTGACCATTGCCCTGCTCCAAAACAGGACACAAAACAATTGTGTCCAAAAGCACTGGGAAGAGGAGCATTGACCAAATATTTTGCTAAGCCATAAACCTTGCTCCACCACAGTGAGGGACCAGCTGTACTTACACACCATGACATAGCTGCTTCTTGGTGTCTGGATATTGGTGACCGATAATATGCCAAGGTTCCCAGTTAACAGAGGCTTACCAGGATGACAAAGGATTTTAACTGTTACTCGGCATCTGACCTATTACCCTCAACCTTGCAGTCAGTATGGCATCATCCCTGGGTGAAATACAGGGTAAGAGAAAACATAGTCAAAGTCCAGCCTGTTGTTTGATAGACCAAGAGCCTGCTCAGCTCCCCACTCTGCCATAGGCTGCCTTGGTGATGTGCAAGCACTTTCCTCACCTGTGAAACCAAGCTGTAAAGTCATCCCCTTGCCCATTTAAGATGCATTTTCAGCTTGATTTCCAAAGGGTCAGCAGCAGCCAGGCACATCCCCCATACAGGTGCTCTGCAAAGCTTCACTTCCACATTGCAAATGTGCTGTGCACAGCCCAGAAAAAGGAAGCCTCTGTTGAAGTGAGGGCTGAATGCAGCGCAAAGAAGTTTCTTCCACAGCTTCCCTGAAGCTAAAATATATCAGATTAGACCTCATCATTAAAGGAGGGTAGATTTAGACTAGATATAAGGAAGAAATTTTTCACAAGGAGGGTGGTGAACCCCTGGCCCAGGTTGCCCAGAGAGGTGGGAGTTGCCCCACCCCTGGAGACATCCCAGGTCAGGTTGGACGGGGCTCTGAGCAACCTGATCCAGTTGAAGATGTCCCTGCTGACTGCAGGGGGTTGGAGTAGATGGCCTTTAGAGGTCCATCCCAACCCAAACTGTTCTATGATTAGGACACTCATCAAGCAACATCTCCTTTTGCAAGTCTTTTCTCTATTCCTCTCCTCATTTTTGCACTCCCAACCTAATGAATTCTTGTCTACCAAAATTACTCTGACCTTTGCCTGCTGTTCCTCCAAGCAGAGAGGCTGGTAGGTATTTACCTCCAGATCTCACAAATATGCAAGCAGGCCTGCTAACAAATTAGCCTTCCATCTTCTCCCCAGCCCAGCAATCATAAGGAAAAAAATGTTTTCTGCATCAGCCACTTGAAAGACTACAGATCACCTACAAGTATTTTTATTGAGGGAGTTTTGTTCTTGTTCCGAATTGTAAATACTTTATGTCTTCCAGGTGTTGGCTACTCAGCTGTTGATAGAGTGTGTTTTAGCAGCACACACAGCTGCAACACGCAGGTGTGTGCAACTGGCAGCTAGCATGAAGCTAAACAGCTGTTGGACTGGGAGAAACTGGAAGTCATTTTCAGTCCTAATGAAGACGGCTTCTTATTAAACTTGAAGCTATGGCATGAAGTTCTATGGGCCTGGAGCAAATTTACATCTAGAAATAATTCCTTCGCAAGCCGTTCTGGAGACTTAAATAATGGAAGACAGCAAGCAGTTGGGGGTAGAGAAGTGACAGAAAGCAGGGTGGGAGAGCCTTCGCGTGGCCAACAGGTAACAGCTTTCAGACACATGACAACGCAAAGCTGCTCCATAGACGGTGAAGGATTGGGAAGTCTTGGCAAGGTCAATGCAAGACACCAGGCAGCACAAGATCAGCACAGTCAAGAAATCAGGATGAGGAAGGGAGAAGACTGTATCTGCCTGTAGTTTTAAGAGGTATTTAGAGGGGCAGAAGTGTTCACACGAGTTGGAAGAGAGGCCAGACACTAAATCACATAAAAGCACAAGATGATCAAACAGCCCACCCAGATGGTTGATTCCACCTCTCATATGCTTCGTGATCTCTCACTGGTAGCTCAAATGCAGACTTAAGACCTAGGATATCTTTAGGATAAAAAGAGACAAGTTAACCTAGAAGACAGCATGTGTCGGTCCCATACATCCTGGGTCCACAGGGTGGCTCAAGGACACAAACTTCCACTGGGAAACAGACTCACTCTCAGGCTGACTTTCTTTATCCATCTCTGAATAAGGCGTTTTGACAAGAGGAAGGCAGGCAACCATAACTTTGGCCCACATCCTAGGTTCCTGTTCCTGACCTTTTGAATTGATAAAATATTGTAGGAGCAAGGGGGCTCCAAACAGGCATTTGAATTTTAATGGCAGGAAGTTTGCACTGGCTCTGCCCCTCCATTTCACACATATCCCCTTTGAAATTATCTGGTAAGCATGCTG
This sequence comes from Phaethon lepturus, assembly GCF_000687285.1. Lineage (NCBI taxonomy): Eukaryota > Metazoa > Chordata > Aves > Phaethontiformes > Phaethontidae > Phaethon > Phaethon lepturus. The sequence continues at coordinate 37,757 of NW_010563975.1, forward strand.
ACAGAAGCCATTAATTTTAAGCAAACATTTATAACTGTTAGCATTTGTCCCCTGGGATTTGAACTAGTCCATCTTCTGGTTGTCTTTTTTGGGTTCAGCTGAGACCAAAACAGTTTCACATCCCTTCCAGTTAAAAGTTCACAAAACGCTCTAAAATAACTGTTCAGTCCTGGCTTGGGCAAAGGAGAAAAGCAGCACTTTTGCACACACACTCCATTTAGCACCAGCTCAGCTCCGGGTTTGTCATTTACAGTCAAGACCAAAGGAGCCCCCCGGAGCTGATGCCACCCCAAGAGATTGCTCCAAGATGCTTATCAGAATGATGACAAAAAGGCAAACAGTGAAGCATGAGGTCCATGCAGTGTTGTCTCAGGCTTTAGGGACTCTGCACACCAATACCCCAAAGAAACATCACTTGCTGAGTTTCCAGCTATGAACATGTGCCCCACCAACCTCCTTTTGAGCATGCAGTTGAACAGCACAGCTAAGCTCAGCCACTTGCTTTTCTGCTGGGCTATTTTCCTCCAGCTTAGCACTAAGGCAGCTCAAAGGCAAGTCAAGCACCAGGGCCAACACAAAGGAGGCAACCAGGAGCACGTGGTGGGGCTGGGGCAGGGATCAGGTCAGATAGATCATCAGGATCATCAGACTTGGTTCAGAAAGGAGGAGGTGTAACAGCTGATAACAGACACTCAAGCGCACCTAATTTGTCTCTAGCATTCCTTACAGCTAAGTGGCAGTTGGGTGCCTAATTCTTCTCAGCAGGTAGCAAATGTCTTTTATTCATCTTCATATATGGTTTAAATCCACCGGGCAGCACTGCCACAGAAAGGCATAGGTCTATTTTCCCACAACCCCCAAAATGTATTCACAGGACTAGTTTCATCTCAGGTCAGTTCCCCAGTCTGGTTTACCATCCAGTATCACATATTTGTGCCATTTAAAAGGAACAAGCAGCCAAGGGCAGGCAGTACTGCTTCTTTTGGCAGTGGCCCTGGCTTAATCGCTAAGTTAACTTACAGCCCAAGCCTTTTAGTAATAAAAAAGAACAAATTCGAAGTGCATGTAGAATTTAGATTATAGGAAAGCTAGCAGCAAAGTTGCTGCCCAGAATGGAAAGGCAGGTTATTTTTTCAACAGGACTGTTTCCTGAACATGTCTTTGAAGCATGGGTTCATTTCCTAAGGAGTGGGGGGGGGGAATCTCTCATTGCCCATGGGCAACTAGCAGGTTAGAAGCCTTTTTCTGTGCATCTTTCTTAACCCTCAAATTCACAGGTAAGGAGTACTTAACCTGTTCCTAACAAAACGGGAATTAAATCAGTGTATTAGGGGAAGATTTAATCACCTTCTAATAAATATCTTTTTGCTTTTGAAAGGGAAATTACTTCTAAGAAAAGTTCAATCTGTTCATTTTAAGAATGTGTGAAAATAAACCCTTGGCCTTAATCTTTAAATTTCCTGAACTTTAGCACTTTTTGCAGTGCTTTTAATTAAAATTGGTTGGGTTTATGTGTATACATTGCAGCAATAAACCAAGACTTAGATGCCTTCTCTGCAGTGGAAAATGGGCTGGGGTGGAGAGGGAACATCTGTAGCCCCTGGAGTCATCTGAGAGCCTAGCTGTACACGGTTATTAAGATGTCACCCTTGAAAACCAGTGAACAAGTTAATTGCCAAAATTAACCCTTTAATGCTGGGCAGGTTTGGACCATCTGAAGACAGAGGAGCTGTTACCATGTTACCATCCTCCCTCCCTGTGATGGTTTCCACCAGCTCCACCATGGACGGAGAGCACGCACTCACCGCTCGGTGCATCACCCCCCCGGCAGGTGCATGGGGAAGGGTTCAGCTTCGCTGCTTTGCAGTACATCAGATTCTGCCTTCAGGTTGCTTTACTGTGCCCTACTGGCTGGTTTTCCATCAGACCTTTGTATGAGAAAGCTGGGTTTTCACTAGAAAAGCAACCTTTGTTTAGGCTAAGGTTTTATTTTCCATAAGAAGTAGTGACTTTTCAAAAAATAAAACTCTAAAATGCTTTGAACCAGCTACCCACCACCATCAACTTCTGAGTGTTTTTCTTAGCCAGTCAACTAAGTAGTGACTCCATCTCCCAAAGTTCATCATGTAAGGAGAGTCTCCAAAAGGAAGAGCGCCCTGTCATGAGAAGGGCATGACCCTTCCCACGAAATTCAGTACGACTTGGAAAGACAGCCTATCGATAGATGGGACTGAAGAAAGTGTCTGACAGGCGTTAAGTTGCAGCAGATGGCTGAGAAGCACAGTAGCTACTCTGCATCATCTTGTACCTCCAGCACAGGATCCAACCCCACGCATGCAGGTGTGCCCACATCTACAGACCATTTCCACCCTGTATTGTAATAAATCCTGGAGTATCTGATCTGCAGTCAGGACTCTGCTGTAACTGGCTGCTGCCTGGACTGAAGGATAGAACTAGCTTAAAATAAAATCCACATCACACTGATACTTCCAAACGGGCAGTATTGTTACAGCCCTCAGAAGACGATATGGTCTCTGTCTTGTGCATCAAGTCATTACCAAGCTTTAATCAACATGCAAATCCCACAAAGCAATGAAGTCTCACTTGAGTCACACTGCACAGTCTTAAACTCCAATGATTTAGCCACACTACATAACTTGTTCTCAGGACCCATGTTAGACAGCAGACTAATCAGTGGAGAGGAGACGGTGTTTCTAGAGAATAACAGAACAACCCAAGGGAACTCAGTGAGGTGCTTTGGCTCTTTCCAGTAACCCCACAGCAGCCTGGACTCCTGAAGATATGTTCAAGTCCCCAGAACGGGTGGCTCAAACACCAATACAAGGGTTTATCTGCACAGACACCTAAGCCCAGCTTGCACTAGTGAGGTTCACCCAAAAGCTACACTGCGATAACGATCTCTCAGCACCAAAAGTTGCTGCTGTTTGCTGTCCAAAGGAGAGCAGAAGACAGCACCAGACAGCACTCCTTTTGAAACCACGGGAGACCCAGACACAAAGCATTTCTCAGCTCGGAGATTAAACCCAGTCATCCCACCCTCCAAACACAGGTTGGAACATCATAACCATAAGCATCCTGGGGCAGGAGCTATTTCTTCATTACACACCCGAATATCACAAACACAGAGACTCCAATGCCCAGTTTTTGCTTCTGGATGTGTGCTACAGCAGCACTAACACTTAAAAGAAAAACGTAATTTCCCCACTGATTTGTGCCTGCCAAGAGGCACGCTCCTGACCATACCTACCTCATACATGAAATGGGATCACAGCAGCACAGTCATGTTGTCTTAGTTGGGTCGCAGCAGCTTGAAAAGAATAAGCTTCAAGCGCGTCCTTTGCCAAGTATGCAGAGCCAAGTTAGAAAGCCCAGATCTGAATTTGAGCACATTATGTTATATATAGGAAGACAAAGTGTTTCATTTTGTCACATTCACATAAAATGTTTAGGCAGAGTTTTTTCTTCTATTTAACCTAATGGGTCAAAGTCTTTGAAAGAGCCCTTAACATCCGATAACAGGAGGGGTGAAGGGGAAAACCGATTCTTCAACAGAGAGAAGAATTGCTCTGTAGGTCAGCCTTAAAAGGTACTTCATATTTCTTCTTGTTCCTCACCAGGCCAAAAAATAAACTCTGTCATTTGCACTGTTCTCCTGGCAGGTCATTGTTTCTGATAATTTAATAACCTGGCAGTTACATTTTGAATAGTATTTTAACAATGGACTGAGAGTAGTTACAGACCTCAAAACTATGTTTCCAATATTCATTCTCTTCATTTAGGATAATAACCTTAATAAATTTGAGCTCAATTTAATAGAGAAATTATTTCATTTTATTAAGTTACTGATGACTCCAACATACTTCTATTAGGTTTCAGCTGTCCAATAGATTAGGTAGCTTTGACCTAAGGCAGTAGAGTTAAATTCAACCTTCCTCCAGGCCTCTTAAACTAGGTCAGAAAGTTTTTACCCAAAAGTCACACTGGGAACCTCACCAGGTCTCTCTTAGCCCTGAGGACACAAGGGAAATGCACTGGGGCCAGGGGGTGCAGCACAAGTCACAAGTATTATCCACCTCTGCCTAAGAGCTATGAGACATCTGTCTATTCCTCCCCAGGAGGCAATTTCATCCGCAGTAGACCATTTCTTCACACGCATCATCCCCACTATGTCTGCATGAAGGTTTGTTGACATGTTTAAGGAGCTGGATGCTGACACACTGGTCACTCATAGACATATGGAATAGCTGCCTCTCCCATCACCTTCCATGGTCAGAGCTTGGACAAGACCGTGTGGATTTGTACGACGTGAGGAGCCACTCTCACTGCCAAAGCATGAGGTGGCGAGAGGGCAATGAGCAAAGCACCAGCTACAGCGAGCTGATATAGCTCATGCTCCCTGCAGGACCCAGTGAGGAGGAGGAAGATGGACAGACAACAGGAAAAGGCGGCCACCAAGGAAGCAGTGCCACAGCACAGCAGCAGCAAAGAACCCAGATTCCAGGGACTAGGGGTTAGCAAAGATGGACAATAACAAGTAGGGGATGGAAAGCAGGAATAGTAAGGCCTGAGTATACAAGAGCTTGGGATTCAGTCATACACCATAAGGCAGCTGGGTCTCTTCGCTACTGCAGCCCAGCAGTTATCACCACCAGGTACCAGTAGCCTCTCCCAGAACAGAGATTTAGTGAAAGATTCAACTCTGAACAGTCATAAAACAGACACACCTAAGACAGCCACCACAGACATTTACTCAATAGAGGGCATTAAGAACACCTTTTCATTGCACCTTTGTAGAGTAGCTAAGGCTTAAAACCCCATCGACAAGCTATTAGCCCCAAGAACTAAGGTGAACCAGCCAAAAGAAAAAGAGCTTACCTCTCTACCATCCCCCACAGCTCTTCAACTACTTCCCACCCTTCTTTAAAAACTGCCATTATCAGCCCTACCTTATATAGCCTCCCAGCCCTCTCGTTTCCAATCACCTCTAGGAGCATCAAGGGTTCATAGACTTCAGCTGCTAAAGAGGGTTCATTCCTTCTCCCTCTGTATACTGTTGTTTCTGCTCTTCCCTTTTGCTTCTTAAAAATGCCAGGTTTTTATAATTTTTAAAATTATCACCATTTAGCTGATGCTCAATTGCTTTCAGAGACCCCCTTCCTCATACTAACACACTTCTAATACCCCTTGTGTGTTCAAATAACACTAGTGGAAATGGAGCATAAAGGTAGGTCAGCCCATGCCACCCATTGTGTGCCCTCAGTTAGAGCCCGTGTTGCCAGAGATGTTGTACACAGGCGGAGAAGGGCTCAACCCTGCCTGGGGCTGCTGAGAGAGATTCTTCTTCCAACTGGAAATCCCGGGGTTTCCCACTCGTTTTCTCTCAAGGTTGAAGCAAAAGGTTGCAATATAAAGTATCCTTCTGCAATGATGTCAAAGGAGAGCTTATATTTCTGCTCCAGGGATTGTGTTTGCTGAGGTGAAGGTGGGGACCACGGGTTTCTAGAAGAAGAGCAAGACCTTGAAGCACTTCTGGGAGGTGTGGAGCAGAAGGATGGGGTGAGGGCACAGAAATTAATGTGAACTACAAATAAAACACTGTTGTTCATTGCAATGCACTAAAAATGCTTGGTGCTCCATTTTGGACCAACCTGCCTTTGCCTCTGTAGGGAATAAAAAAAATACTGTGATAGTGGTATTAAAAGACAGTATTTAATTTTAAAGCCACCTCTACCTGCCCTGCTAAACCGCTGCTACTTGGATGCTGGTGACAGCAGAAGGGGGTGATGCTTGAGTGGCAGTGAGTAGTGGGTTGGTAGGGACACAGGATCTGGTCTCTAAAGACGGACTCTTAGTGCAAGGTTAGGAGGGAATCAGAGAAGGTGATTCAGCATCGTGAAATGCAGGAGGTAACAGCAGCGAAGGAGAGAGTCAGCATGTGCCGGGCAGCCGTGGAGCTTCCTGCAGGAGGATGGGGACAGGAAGGAAGGAGTCATTCAATGTTGGGTGAGTCTGGCTGAGTCAAGGTGAAAGAGAGGAAGAGCCAGGAAAAAGCCTGAGGGTGGTAGAGAGAATCATTGGCCAAATGAGCTGAAAGGGTGAAGAGATCATAGCTGAAAGGATGTGGAGTTTGATGGAGGAGTAAGAGTTGGGCAGAGACGGGGCCATGCGTAAAAGGAGAGGCAGCAATTACAACTAAAAGAGCCGTGTCAAGGGGCCTCTTCTTATGGTGCTTGAAGTCCTCCCACTGACTTACTCAGCACTCCTCAAAAAGCAGCCTGTGGGGAGGCAACGCCATTGAAAAGATAAAAGTCTGTATCAGCCTGTTAAAGGAGTTTTGCCTGTTGGTTAAGAGCTCAGCTTCATATCTTTAGCCCAGAAGATCCCGGGTTAGAGCTTATGGGATCCCTTTGGACAGTGTTACCTGTTTAAACCAGGCCACCCTGGTGCCCAGCTTTTGCTGGACTTCAAGGAGGGATCACAAGCGCGGGAAGATCGCGGTGCCAGGGGAGTCATTCAGCGAGAGCAGTGAACCTGCTGGCCTTCAGGAAGTGAGGTGGCAGGACTGAAAAGGTAAAAAAAGAGTTGTATTACAGCAGAAAGGTTCCTGAGCCATCTCAGGTAACTTCTTCACCCATAAGTTAGTATTTCAACCAGCAAAGACCATGATGGGCAGGGAGGCAAGTTAGATTTCTGTTTACTTCCTTCGGCTACTCCAGAGGGACCTTCACAAGTAGGACACGTTCCTCTGGTGACGTCTGGAGACCATCCCTGTCCCCAGACCTGTTCCCAAGTGCCTTGTGCTCGATCAGGTGGAGCACGGAGCAGGACGGCGGCGATGGCAGGCAGCCAGCAGGTTTTCCTTGTCCGGTCGCCGCGCCGGTGGTCTCTCTCGCTGCTGTTTGGAAAGGCTGCGTGCAGCGCGGGGACCTCCCCGGAGGTTTGACTCAGACGCTACCAAGCGGCGTTTGGACAGCTCCAGCCTCCGCAACGCCTCGCGCGGCCCTTTCCAAGGAGATAAATCTGCTGACTTTCCTCCTGCCTCGTCCAAGTTCCAGGAATTCCTCTGCCCTCAGTCGAGCTCCCATTCGCCCCCCCTGCTTCCCTGTGAACCCAGTAAATAACCTGAATTGTTCCCAAAAATACCGAGCATTTCATCTGGCTTTTTTTTTTTGGTTTTTTTTTGTAAAAAAGCAATAAGCAAGAGAGACTAGAAATTACTTTAGATGCTGAAATTCTAGGTGTTAATAAGTAACATGCAGTCTGGCCAGCTGGGTGGCTTTTGAAGGCAGGTAAACCTATGAATATGTTTTTTATCAACTCATCTAATTTCCTTGACAGATGTGGAAAAAAACCAGAAAATTTAAAAAAAAAAAAAAAAGAAACCAAATCCTTGATTTCTCACTCTAAGCCAGACCTGAAGGATGAGAAATCTCAAGATTTCAATAAATGTTTTACATGGATAAAAACTCTATTTTTGGTTCTGCTGTGTAAAAACAAAAGAAAATGAATAACATTGTCCCTGCTGGAGTCAAGCTTTGTTTCTCTTTTTTAATTCTTTTTCCTTTCCACGCTGTGAAGGGAGCACGCCAGGGGTCAGGCACAGTTCAGAAATATATACAGTCCAGGCAAGTTTTTATGATTCCCCTCAGCAGG
>NW_010563975.1:45461-46576 GCF_000687285.1 Phaethon lepturus
GGAAGATCGGGTTCTTCTCTGACTCCCAGATCCACAAATGAAATGAATTTCTTCCGTAATAACGAACGCTGGCCTGTTCCAATACAGAAATGGCACCAGTACAAGGTAGAAATGAATCCAAAGAAGATGGTCTTGAAATATCTGCTACTGCTTGTTATTAGATTTCCTGCAAAAACTACAATCTTTCATTAGAAGTTTTATATCAAGGAACAGCGGTCCGCCAGCACTTGTTTAACTAGAGCGCAGCGAAGTGCTCTAACCTGGCTTGCTTTCCCCCAAAAGGGGATTCAAACAGATGAGTGAATTCCTGTAATGCTGAATAATAAGTATGAGCAAAATAGCCTACAGCAGAATAGAGTAGCTCCTGTGATAGCCCAAGGCAGGAGCGTATCAGGAGAGACAAACAAGTCTCAGATTCATCATTCATCCCTCTCCAACGTGACACTCGCTATTTCTGTTCAGCCACCGGCAGCAGAAAGTGCAGCAGTATCATCTAGACCTCACTACTACTTCCAGGACTAGAGAAGAGCCCCAGGCCACCTGAAGAGGCGGCATTTGGCCACAATGGCATGCCGGGAGAGCTGCTGGCGACGTGGTAATGGAGGAAAAGGTATCCCCTTTTCTGACTGGGGATGGGCATGGATGGGAATGGAAAGAAATACCCCCTCTAGACTACTCATTTCTGATAAGGATGGCTCCGTGCCGGCCACAACTGGTTGCGGTTGGGTCAAGACCTTTTCACAGAATCACAGATCACAGAATCACAGAATCATTAAGGTTAGAAAGGACCTTCGAGATCACCAAGTCCAACCGTTAACCCAACACCCCCACGCCCACTAAACCATGTCCCCGAAGTGCCACGTCCACACGTTTTTTGAACGCCTCCAGTGACGATGACTCCACCACCCCCCCGGGCAGCCTGTGCCAGTGCTTGACCACTCTCTCAGTGAAGAAATTTTTCCTAATATCCAATCTAAACCCCCCCTGGATGGGGGTTTGCCAGCTTCAACTCCTTCCTGTGAGCATGGCAGCAGCCAGGCTCTGCTCGCTGGGGCGGCTAGAGACCGATCCCTCTCTCCTTCCCCATTCGGTGGGGGTGATGTGGGCACCACCTC
>NW_010563976.1:0-7858 GCF_000687285.1 Phaethon lepturus
TATAAATAATATTTATAAAATATATGACATAAATCAAAAAACGTAATACATAAAATAAATAATAACGATAAATAAATAGACAATAGTAAAATGCAATAAAGCCTTGCCTTTGGTTGCACTGAGACAATGCGCCCATTGTATCGCAACTTCACAGACGGCTGCTGTTTGTGTAAACTCTCATGGCAAGGGAGCGAGAGAGGAGAGAGAGAGCACCCATCTTCTACATACTACAGAAACAAATAAATAAAATCACCGGCTACGCTTCAGTGAGCTCCTCCACTTACCGATGTACGTGTAAGGCCTAAGCCTTTGCAAATAACGATAATCGGTATGGAAATAATATTTGATTGCCAGGCAGCCTTAGGAAAACAGCGGTGAGAAGTTTCTCTCGCAGCGTTCGAAACTGCAACCTAAGCTTTTTGCTGTTGTCATCATGCTCAGATCCACCAGAACAATGGAGTTTAAAACAATGATTCTGTTCTAAACACATACATGAATTAAAAGCTGAAAATGTAAACATGCAATTATTGAAGAGGAAAGGGTATTTCTTAACCTTCAGTTCAGTTCCCTCAAAGATCAGCTTGGTATTCACATACATGCATCGGAATCTCTGTACATACACATAATACTGTATATCAAACTGGTTTATGCACTTAGACATAGTGTACACACACTTTCAGGGCCAGTTATAGTACAAAAGGGGCGAGTCTGCTGTTTTCATTCCTACAATTTATTAATAAACCACTCAAATAATTGTACCTAATGCTAAAAATAAACATAACAGAACTTTGATACTGTGGTTGTCCAATAGCAATGAAAATACACATTACCTAGCCCAAACCGTTCACTTTTTCAATGGAAAGAGCTTGACAATCTGGCTGTAAAGCACTGTTAGCTATCAGATTAAAAGATTCCAGGACATGAAATGTACCTGGTTTTCAAAGGCATTTACTAATATCGTGTGATATATTCATTTCCAAAGAAGCAGTAGAGGCCTAGAACGAGGGCTTTCTATTCAGACTTTTACATCAAAATAATTATAACTTGACTTTAATGAATAGTATTGCCTTCTGATTTGTAGCTCTCTATGGGTAAAAAAAAGCCTTAAACACAAAGGCAAGCTGTCTAGTAATTCAGTCTTCCTAGTTTCCATTTGCTCACAAGTTGAGTTTGGTCCAAGCCATGCTTCGAACCAAAACTAAAAATTTCAAAGATCTTCAGCAGTTCAGACCTGGAAACCTACTCTGAACTTTCTCAGACAATTTTCTTTGGGAGTTGAAATTCTCCCGGATGTTTGCATAATGGAAGCATGGATAACATAAATGTTGGACAAGCCCACAATTACCATCTCCCATTTTTCCAAAGCTGCTTTTAAATGGCTTAGTGCCTCCTATCACTTGGTCACTTTGCTATACCACCATTTTAAGCAAAGTACGGTCAAGCCTATAAATTGCTTCTGAGAAAATGACTAGTGCAGAGAACTCTTTGTTAGTTATACTTTTTCTATGTGTTTAAAACACCTATCTATCATCTGCTTCGAAGGAAAGGAGTCCACCTTTCTGTAGCAGTGTAGTGAATATCACAGCTTGCATAACCCGTCGTAGTACAGTAGTGAACAAATACTCAGTAAAAGAGCTACGTCTCTTCTATGTAATCTCTCCTCAATACGTTAGGCTGATTTTTCTTTAACGCTGTTCCACATATGGGCAATCTATTACACAGAAGTTTTTACAGGCCTGTTTGGCTGTGCACAGAAGCTGCAAACCCCAGTAATACTAATACAATCCTGTTGTGTCACAATGCGGGAGGGAGGGGAAACAGCCCATCAGAGGCAGTAAACCTGGTTTTGTGCAGTGATGTACATCATGTTGATGGCTTGGTTCATGGCTGTTGGGTCCTCCACAGCTATATGAATCAATTTGTAAAAAAAATTTTTTTTTTTTGCATTTAGAAGTATACATTACTGAAAGTAAATTATGTAATTTTTAAAACATATGGTTTATGTTCAAAGTTTTATCTGATTTACCAAGGATTGACTGAAGCAGAAGATAATGATTTATTTTTCTCAACAGTTAAAAGAGCTTGCTTTAAATAATTGGGGTTTTTACCAAATAATTCTGGAAATTCTCACAGAAAATGCAAATTCTCAGTTGATATTTACATACATTCTCTGTAGGTGTCAGCATTGCTTTATATTGTTGTACAGAACTGTATTTTTTTCTTCTCAAAGAAAGAAGAAACACAGACTTGTCATTTTCCAAATGAAAGATAATTTTTCTGCTTTCAGTTTGTCTTTTACTACCCATTTCAGACTAGGAGATTTAATACTATTGCATAGGTGCGACTAAAGTAAATGTACAGAAAAAGACTACATTGTTTTCCTATGCACCTCTTTTCAGTTTTAAAACCTTTTTATTTCATTCCAGTTACTTTCTGTATAAATATCATCCTTATTAATGTAAACACAAGGTTCACGTAACACTTGCAAATATTTCTCAAATGTTGCAAGGGGCAACATTTCGGTGATGCTAAGTAAACTATGTATCTGCCTTCTTTACACAGACTGTAGAGGAATACTGGACCAGAAGAACAAGTTCATCTAAGTATCTAGGTAGAGTCCTCAAAGAGCCACCATAGGGCAAATATTGTTTAATACTTTCATTCATAAACTTACCATACAAAATAAAAGTATGGCACTGAGATAGTTGATTGAGATGAATTATCCATGCAGAAGGGAACTGTAATATCATACTAGAAGTGAATGACCTTGGGAGCCAAAGTGGTAGTAATTAGATGAAAATCAATTGTACAGAGTGCAAGGTCATAAATAAAGGGCAACAACAAGAATCCTTTCTGGGATCGCAGGCATAAAGAGGGATCGCAGAGAGATAGGGATTTAATAGTCAAACAAGGTTATCAACCTCCTATACCCATGGAAGAGAAATGCAATCCAAGCATCTATGAGGCAAAATATCTCCAGTAAAAAAGGAGCAACACTGAAGACATTATTACAAGCTCAAGTATATATATGCACCATTTCAAATAATATTCATAATCCTGACCATTCTTCTGATCAAAGGAATGGAGAGCCTCTCTTCCAGGGGACTATTAAAAGAGCACTTCAAAATCATGCAAAGGGATATGTTAGCTTCCGATAAAAGTAGTGGGAAACAAATGAACTACATAACAAAAATAGCATCAGCACAAAGAAAGAGTGGCTACAAACTGCTCAAGGAGGACATTAAAATTGGGCGAGATATTCTGACATAGCCACCAAGGAGGAAGAATGAAGGAAGAAATCCCATCTACTTTTCAAATGGAGTTTGAAAGAGAACATACAACATGCCTGCTTGGTCTAAGAGCGTGCTGGAGTCCACATCCCAGGGAGGTCCCAGTAGCTCACTTTTTCATTTGCATTACAGGTTTGAACCAAGGTTTGCTGTTGGTGCTATTTATCTTTTGATAAAGTCAAGTGCTACTTCCAGACATTGATTGTGGGCAGTTTTAATTGGCCAATGTGTAAGTGAAGTCAAATGAGAGATTTTTTTTTCAGTAGTAGCCTCAGAATCTATTTGGACTAGAATTATCCTTCTTCACGACAAGCGACAAGCACCTTGACCACAGAGACTTCTTAGTGTTGGCTGGCTCACAACCAACATTTTCAAGTTACTACATTTTAATTTAGATGTGGTTTTTACATGGGGCATTTACTTAAGTGCAAGTTTTACCTGCATATTTGCATAACACACTCTAGAAAACACTGCTTCTGAAGTTTTGTTTACATATACATTTTTCTCTTCTCTCACCCCCTCCCACCATGTCTCTAATAAATTTATCTATAAAACGGAAGAGCTGCACCGATTTATTTTTAGGTTGTTTCAAAAGTACTTCGAAGCTCCTATTAATGGCACAGTAGAACGCTGAGTTTTCTATAACTCTGTGGCTGCAGACTCTTGTCTCTATCATAGATTTGCCCTTGGGCTGCAGAATAAACAGAGAAAGTATTTATAGCCCTTCTCATACAAAGAGATTTGATCATTCAAAAAGGCGGCACTGTATTGCACAGCACTTTCTATATCCCCAGGCTTGCTACTAATATTAGTGTTAAGGAAAAACTGATGTCACCTGATCTGTCACATCTCAGCTTTTGTACACGTCTGGGTAACACTGGGCCAAAAAGCTTAAGTATTATTTTTGCATTCATTTATTTGAACACAGTTCTGTTGTCATGACAGATTTAGAAATACTGTCCTCCACCTGAATTACATCAGGTTGCTATAGTTGATACAGGAAATAGGAAAAATCAAAGTAGCACTTCTCAGACACTACCCAAAGAAAGATTTAAGGAAACAGACAGCTCTGACCATTTGAAATGACCTGTAGTTATTACTCTGACTAAATAAGAGAAGCTGGAGTTGAGGTAGAGGAGCCCTAAATTAAACTTTTTTTTTTTTTCAGACTGTAATTTGATCCTAATGTAAGATTCAGTAGATTATTGGAAGGTTGGAAGTTGCTTGTAGTATAAGGCACAAGCCTGACAGAATAAGCTCTATGACTTAACTGGCCTTCCCAAAGTCATGCTCTACTCTCTAGGTCTCATATCCTTGCTTTGGGGGAGTCTCCTCTAAGCTGCCTCTGACGACATGGCACACAGCACGGCTGGAAGCCTCACTTACTCAGCAGGACTTGCTCCTCTGTGGCTCGGGGTAGTCGTGCTGCAATATTGCAGGGCAGCAATATTCCCCCCTTCCCATCTGTGCCGAGTACGCACACTTCCACTTTCGCAATCACAGCCACATCCGCACCCTCATCAGCCCTGGCATATTCTCATAAAGCTCAATTTTTATTATCCTGGACTAGGGTTGATTGCTGTGAATAAAAACCCAAGTAAAAACATCCGATATGAGTTTATGATTTTACCTTGCTTCTATGATGAATAACTACTTGGAAAGTGAGATAACCTTTTATGACTCCAAAAATATACTAGAATCCAGCAGAACTATCAGAGTTATCTCCCTTTTGTTACCTCTCCTTTTACTGTTTGCTGCAAGAAACACCAAATTCCAAATCCAAACTCTCACTGAAAAAAGATTTTAATGTTCCAATCCTTAAAACAAACTGCTAAGATGCAGGATAATGACAGATTGTATAAGTGCTCACATGCAAAGAAATATTTTTAGAATACTAATGTATTGCCATTACATTTCATCATGTCATAAGTGAAAAGAAAATGGGAGTATTTTCTAAGTGATAAGATACTTAGAAAATACACTCACTGAATTCTTATTTTCTAAGTGATAAGTCACTTAGAAAATAAGAGTAAATTTTGGGAATCTGAGGTTGTTTTCCGCACTGTAAGAGACAGTGATTTTCAGTTCAGTTACTTCAAAGCATGAGGACTAGAAACCAGAATATATTGGAAATTTGAGAATCCCCTTGTGAGCTATGGCAGAGACCCTGTTTGTATGACTGAAGATGATAGAGTTTGAAGGTGTCAGAAATAAGAAAAAAAATTCTTTTTTTGGAGTCTTATGATACTATGGTTTAGAGAAAAAAAAAATCACATTTTAGCAATAATTCTTCTGAGCAGACTGGTACTTACAGTCCAACTTCCGAGTACGGTGTGGATCTTACTTTTCATGGGTTAGGCCTTTCTGAAGTAAGGCCTACTTATGCAGGAACAGAGGCCACCAGAATTACTTCTACTTTGTTTTAGAATAAGAAAAAATTAATTCTGTCCACGTTACTGTAGCATTGGCTAAGTCGATACCTAAAAATAGGTGTTAAGATAGAAATGGAAAGGACAACCACAGAGAGCTACATGGAGAACAGACTGGATGCAAGTTGAATACATGAAAGCTGATACAACAGTCTCATTTGGGCCCTGATTTTAAAAGAGTCACTTACAACTGAAAATAAACTAGATTATTTCAAAAGATTGCAGAAGGAAACAAGTCCTTCACAGTTTGCAGCTACTGTAGTAGGATGTACAGCTGAGTGTTAAAGATAAACACAAACTTTCGTCAAGTTAGGAAACCTGTAATTAAGATGTTAGTTTGCATTAGTATTCCATATCAATAAATACCAAAGACTAACTTATTAGTCAATTTTTCTAGTTTTCTATTTAACAGTTAACTAAATGTTAGATACGTATATACAGTGCATACAGATAACTTTGTTATTAATACATCAAATAGCTATAACGAGTGCAGAATATGTATTGAAACCACAAAACACAGTTATACAACTCCCTTGCAAAACAGGTCTTAATTATGA
Organism: Phaethon lepturus; assembly: GCF_000687285.1. Lineage (NCBI taxonomy): Eukaryota > Metazoa > Chordata > Aves > Phaethontiformes > Phaethontidae > Phaethon > Phaethon lepturus. The sequence continues at coordinate 6,277 of NW_010563976.1, forward strand.
TTGCACACTACATTTTCCCCAAAGTGCAAAAATGAACAGTGCTCACTGAATTCAACATTTTGTTTGATATTGGCAGCACAGAATGTGAACCCATGCACTCAGATTTCTAGGAAAATTAGGTGTTCACAGTTAATGGATACCTGAGAAAAGTTTTTTGTTTTTTCTCCCCCAAAACAGTACCTCACAGTATCTTTTTGGCAAAGACAGTGACAGAAACTCATTCTCCAGGGCAACATACAGTTTCCTCAGCTACAAGCCCATCCTTTCTTTTCTTGACATCTCAACTCATTCAAAACACATATCCCGACTTCCTCAACAACCGCGATGAGTCTTGCAAACAACAGGCTCTTTCACTGTGTTGTGCTGATTCATTCCAAGCACTGTTCATCCTGCACACTGAATGAGGCAGGGTCCTGTGGGAAAACAAAGGATGAGATCATGTAATTAAAGACTATCTCATAATGTACACAGGGATTAAACTATAATGGCCTCAACAGTCTTAACTCTATTTCTTAACTCTTGAGTGATTAAGACTGCAAGTTATTTCAATATTGTTTTCTGAATATAACCATCGACAGTTCTGAGTAAAGACATTTAAATATAACCAAAAACCCCAAGCCAAAAAAACAGCCACATGGAACCATACCAACTACCACTATATGGTATGCAAGGAGAATTACCAGTACAGCCAACTGAAGGGAAAAACAACAACACTGCTATTTTTATTGAACATTTTTCTATTCTCAATTTGCCTATCCATTAATGTTTAAATGTTTCCCAGAGATGTTTCAATCTTAATGAAATTCTGCCAGATTAAACTATTTTCAAATCCTGCCTTGTGATTCCCACCAGCTCGCATATTTGCTCACTCCAGAAGGATTCTGATGAGTCTACCCATATTCTGCAGGCCAACAGCTTACCTGACAACAGAGATCCTACAGACCCTACTCCTAGCCTTGCCGTTTCTCTGCCAAGTGCTCTGTCAAGTCAGACAAAGAATAGTGATTTCATTCTGAAGGAAACTGAGCCTTTTGTGAGAGTTCTAGTTTAAATATGTTAAGCTTCTAAACCTCTCATAAAATGGACACCATTCCCCGCCTCCCCCAGTGCAAGTCTCTGTTACATGTACAATTTGTTTTCCAGCTGAAAGCCTGAACCACGCAATGGGTGTTCATCATTCTTTGACTCTTCCCAAGAGTTGGATCTTCTGCAAGTCCTGACAGCCATCCCACAGTAAGAGAGATTGTTTTGAAAAAACATCCCTCATCCCTGAAATTCTAGACCCTGAAAGCACTTTGTTTTGAAGCTCCAGAGAAACAGATTTGGGACTGTCACTCCTCATGTTTTCTGTCTCGGCATGCCAGGCCTCTCATGCTTAGTGCTGTCGGGGAGCAGCATAGGCAGGGCTGCTTTACAAGGTGGGGACAAGCCAGGAGCCAAGGGCAACCCCAGCAAAGGCCATGTCCACATTGGCTAGAGTACAGTCCCACAGCACGTGAATGATTTAGATAGAACAAGGTACAAGAAACAGAGTCCATCCAGGCACTCCAGTGGAGAGCAGCTACAGACAAGACCAGCAGGA
>NW_010563976.1:7889-12886 GCF_000687285.1 Phaethon lepturus
TAGGGCTAGCAACAGACTACCTGCAATGCAAGCCCAAGGTCCAGCAAGAGAGGCAGAGATGGACAGACAGATGGATGGACCCAACATAGCTCAGGAAAAGACTAAAGGCTCAGGTCTGAGCTCAAACGGAGCCTCAGGGCCTGTGGGCACAGGGTGTGTGGGCGTGGGTCCCAGGTGAGGCTACTCAGGGCCATTAATGCCTATTAGTGCACTCAGGGCATAACAAGTGTTCCAGTTAGTGTTGGGGTTACAGTTAGGAAAAGTAGGGGTTGTAGAGCCTCAGCACATTCAAGAGTTTGCAATCTCCAGATGAGGGTGTTGAGCTTCTATGAATAATTCCTGTTTGTTCTTTTTTTTCCCCATATTCTTTTGGGGCTTTGTGACTAATATTGCTTATTTAAAGGATTTACTCTTCCTCTCTTTCTTTAGCTGTATTTTGACTTATATTGGCTTCATTTGTTTGAAGCCATATCCTTCCTTTCTCTGTTCTTTTTATTTGTCTCCTTTGTTCATATTTTATGTTTGTTGAAATGTAAACTTCTGGGGACTGCAGTATTGAACAAGTTCCTCAACTCTAGTTGAACCCATTAATGTTGGGAACAATCCTTACATAAAGGATGTAAAAACTTTTGTTCCTTGCTCCTGGAGGTTTTTCCATCATATGTGCTTGGAACTCTGCTTCCAAGAACTATTTCTAAGTCAGTCACATCTTTCAGTCCTTTGAGAGCCTCTGGAAGGGCCCAGAGAGAACTCAAGACCCTCCTTTTCCTTAGGCAATGCAATTCCTCTGCATTGCACCTTACAGACACATCACAGGGGTTCAAGAGTTGGTCCTTCTTACTTTAAATGTCTCTGAGGTTGTCAGTGTGAAGATCATACACAGTTGTGGTGCTTTATTAAATTAAGAATAATGTCCAGCAATACTGAAAATAATGCCTTGCCTAAATGTCCACGTGTAAATGCAAGCAGCTATTGTAACTCGAGGCACTTGCAACTGAAGGTTTCAGTGAAGAAATGTATATTACTGTTTTGAATTTATAAAGGATATTTTTTATCCAGAGCCACAGAAAACCTTGCAAACATTATCTATCTAAAGCTCATCACATTCTTGTGAAGCAAAGTAGGAAGACTTTCATCAGCTTCTACACAGTTATATCCAGGGTGAAGCACAGTTGGCGACTAGCACAGCAACACAACAAAGCAATGTGGCACAGATGGTGAAAAAAGGTGCCATAACCAGTTGAACCTTGGGGCACACTAGAGTGCTGTTTCATGAGTTTTGCCAGGACATCTTTTCTTAGAGAGTGCCATCCAAGCTTTCACATCAAAAAGTGTGATAATGTCTTGGATCATGTCTGATACATAAGGTAGCAGGTCATATTCTCAGTTGTGTTTTGGCTCCTTTTCCTTACTTAAGAACCAAAAATGTCTGTAAAGCAGTCAGAAAACTCTCAGTGTGAAAGAATATCACTGGGCTTATGGATGCCATGCAACACCAGACTTCAGATGCACTGAGCATTCAGAGCAGTACAGATACATTGTGAGAATCAAAGCAGCACAGTCATGCCAAAGATCTTCTTTGTTTCCCTGTTATAACAAGAAATTGCATCCAGCAACACAGTTGATTGATACACATCATCTTGGGGTAATGGTAGTACAGCATTGGGTTACTCTGCTGATGCATCCCCAGTGTTAATTGCTGTATTCTCCTAGGTGCGTAGAGTCAGATGCAGGCAGTCATGCACTAGCTCCACTCACACTCTGACCTAGCGTTGCACAAGATTTTATTGTCCCAAAGTTGTTCAGAGATTCAGGAGCTGACCCTCTCAACCTCTCTGTGAAGCACATCCAAACAGGATTTACAAGTTTAGACAGGGTCCCCTGTTAACATGGTCTAAATGTTTTTCAGACAACAGAGTGAACAAAGTGGTGTCATGACTTACGTGACTGTACATGGACAGCTATCCAAATACTAGAAAATCCATCCTTAATTAAATTGCTAAAACAAGCTGTTAAGGATGCAAGATTTGACTGCTTACATAAAATAAATTGTGCTGGTTGGATAAGTATGCTTATCATAGCATTTTTACATCTCTCCATTACTCCAGTGGCCCGTTTCCAAAATAGTAACATATTTTTATATTTTTTCATTAAAAAACAAGATACACAGCAAAGCACTCTGGGCTTTTCTAAGTGAGAAGACAACCAGAATTCCTAAACATGCATTTAGTAAACCATTCAACCAATGCTAAATGCAACCCTTTATATGGACTTTTCAAAATCATTCAACACGTGAAGTGAGTTCATTAATGTGGTGTAGCAGACTGTGAGCAGTATCTCTTTTCATGCAAAGATTTGACCTAGAGCAAGAAGAATGATCAGCTTCATCACCACTGGTTTTGCTAAAAGATTTTTCTGATGTTACAAGATAGGACTAAAATCTCTAAAGAACAGGTGTTTTCCTGGTTCTCTTTCTGGTGCACAGGCTACTCTTGGGAGAATTTTCAAGTAACTGAACTGTAATTCTAATTAGAAAGCACTCACACAAACTCAAATGAAATACAATACAATACTGAAACAGTTAAAAAATTTAGGTATGCACAAAGTACAGAAGATATTTTAATGATTAATGATTCAGAATAGAACGTGGGGGTTTCTTTGGAAGAAAGTAGGGTTTCCTTATTAGTAGCAGGTCCAGAGGAGGTCCATGAAAATGATCAAAGCACTGGAACACCTCTCCTGCAAAGAAAGGCTGAGAGAGCTGGAGTTATTTAGCCTGGAGAAGAGAAGGCTCCAGGGAGACCTTATTGCAGCCTTTCAATATATAAAGGGAGCGTATAAGAAAGATGGGGACAGACTTTTTTACAGGACAGACCTGTAGTGACAAGATGAGGGGTGGCAGTTTTAAACTGAAAGAGGGTAGATTTAGATTGGATATAAGACAGAAATTTTTTACAACGGGGGTGGTGAGACACTGGCACAAGTTGCCCAGAGAAGTTGGGGATGCCCCATCCCTGGAAGTGTTCAAAGTCAGGTTGGACGGGACTTTGAGTGACCTGATCTAGTGAAAGATATCCCTGCCCATGGCAGGAGGTTGGATTAGATGACCTTTAAAGGTCCCTTCCAGACCACACCATTCTATGATTCTACAATTCTACTTTCTTGACCTGTCTTGAAACATAACAGATTTTTTAATATGGTCATGCTTGCTTACATATATATTTTGACAATTATAAAAACATTGAATTCATCACTTCAACTCATGCATTTAAATTTATGAAACAATTTTCTTTACAAATATAATTATTATACTATTATAAGTATCTGCTAAATGTGCACAAATTGTAAGCTTCTTCTGCTGAAGTAATTCAATACTTAGAAAAAGGTTGCATGAATTTTGAAATGCATGTCTAGGATTTATACAGTGCACATTTGAGTTATAGAAGCTCCTAGAAAGTACAAACAGAATTGATCAAATTATTTTTTTATATATCAAAATGTAGTTTGCCAAATATAAATAACAACAAAGAATTGACTTCTGGCTAAAACATAGCCATTGTTTTATGATCAGGTACTGAGTTTGAACTGCTCAGAGAGCTTCATCTAATCAATAAAAAAGCAGGATTTGAAGAAACCTTCACTAGTTTTCATGACTGCAAGTGTTTTGATGCAAAATCTATTATAGAATCAAAAATAACAGTATTATATTCCATTTTCCTTGATAAAAGACTTGGGAAAAAAAAGTGGTGTCCTAGCAACTAAACATCAGAAGTTTTCAGCACAAACACCTTGCCCCCTTCACTGTCTCAAGTAGTAAAAAGAGAATAATAAAATTCCAAACTTGCAACCAAATCCTAGCATAAAACCTGAAAATACAACAGCTCAACAATACATGGTAGATTTGAGCTAATTTTTTTCCTGGCAGAAGTATATGTTCAGGCAAATTCCATAATACAACTCTGTGATTGAAAGGGCAAGACAGTGTGTTTTGTGCTCTTGCCCATTTAGGTTTCTAACTGTGAATATGTAAAACCTTACTGTATCAAGTTTCTTCTGATGACTTTTATTTCATATCCAGAAGATATCTTTTCTGGACTCTTTCCATCTATATAACGCAGGCTGTGACGAGCCCTGGTTGTGGTCCTCTCCTCGTTCTGCTCCCCCCTAAAACAATACAAACTGTCATTAATACGTGTGGATACTTGAGAACACAGCTCCCTGGAGCATTTAGAGAAAGTGCCAGAAACGGGCCACATGGCACAAACCAATAAACTACAAAGCCATTTTATAAAGCCAGCTGTACAATAAAAGTACATTCATTTAACATCTCTTCTCTTCCATGATAAATATTTCCACCTTCAAAGCACTTCCTGATCCCACCAAATGAAACACTATCTCTAGCTTTATCATATACTATCGATGCCTGTTTCTAGAAAACCATCAAAATCACTGTTAGTTCTGCATGTGCAACAAAGACTTTTTTTTAGTCTAGTATGATATGCACTCATACCACTATTATGAGGTACTTATGAGTACAAGGGGTACTTTCTACCTTGTTTTTATTTTGTTGCCGTAAACCAGAGAACGGTAAAGTGATTTGGCTAAAGAAGCTGACACCAGGACATATTTCATCTGCATGGTAATCAACAGTATCCAGAGCCCACCAGGAAAGCGTGGATCGCAGATTGTTCCTCCCTTCGGTTTGAGCACGGGTGAAGACCTAAATGTGCTGACCACCCTTTCCTGCACATGGCATGCTGAAATGTGTGCCCTATTTCCAGTAAATTCAAACCTCCTCATCGACCCGTTGTATGAAACAGAACAGCACAGAGGAAGTTAACTCTAAATACACTGGTGCCATCGCGGGAAAGGGCACGCAGCCTGAGGGGGGAGAGCAGGCTGGGGCAGAGCATTTGGGAAGGCAAAGGCGCAACTCTGCAAAACGAAACGGGTGTGTATTGATGTCAGGCAACACCTTGCAAGTGACCGTCAGCAGG
>NW_010563976.1:12917-16853 GCF_000687285.1 Phaethon lepturus
TCCAGTCCAAATACCACAGTGATTTGCCAGCCAGATCCCTTCTGTTTGGCCTTCTGCTGTACCTGCTGGGCCTTGGGCAGATGTTAGTTGGTGAGACGGCTAACCGTGCCTCCGGAAACTGCTGTGGCTATATCTGAGAGCCAAAGGTTACTTGCAGCTCACACGCTCAGTCAGTCGGATTTGGAAAAGGGCCCACTCTCCCAGGAGGACAGTGCAGCCATCAGGTTATCGGGCAGTTCCCGTACCTCTGCGCAAAGCCGCTGCGCTCTGATTTAGAAAAGTACTACATTTACAACAGGAGAAAGAGAAATAAAGAGAAGGTCTACATAAATCGAAATTAATAACCTAGGCAAAATTGATAAAGAAAACTGAGAAGATCAAGAAAGTATGTGTATTTGGCAGTGACTGAAGCCAAAAGAAAATGTTGAATAGTACAGATGGATGAAAAGGCTTATTCAGTGCACTGCTGTTTTCTATCTGGGAAAAAGGATGAGATACTCCATCTTAGAGGGAGCAGAACTTCTTCAGGGTAGACCAGTAACTACAGAGCATGTCAAAAAACCATATGCTAACTAGAGTTAAATATTTTTAGATTCCACACAGGACTCCCAGAAGAGTTTCTGAGAAGATTTCAACTGATTGTTTTTATTTTCTGACTGCAACTTTTTAATAACTTGAGTCAACGTCAGAAAACTGGAGCAGTACCAATATTCTTTTACCATTATTCAAAAGGTCATGCAAGATGAGTTGGGGAACAGAAGGACAAATGGTCTGACGTCAGTCCAGAGACATAAAACTGAAACAGATAAGATGTTTCATTTTTATAAGGTATTATTCATACTATAGCACAGCTATAGAATCGTTCCTTCCCTTGCCCTGATGAGCCTCTTCCCATGAGATCTCCATTTCAGAATGTCTTACAGCACTTGCCTGGAAGATGGAAAAACTTTATTACCAGGCTGGGGCGGGGGATATGAACCTTCTTCACACAGCCCGGTTAAGCGTGCTAACACTCAGACTTACATGGAAGGCCACCTCTTGAGCATCTCTACCTAGCTTTCTTATGTGAGCAGACAAAAGAATTTGGATGTTTCAGAAATGTTGATTTTAACTGAAGATATTTGTCATATTGGATCAAGTTTACGAGTTTGTTTGGATTTATTAATCACTGACAATGGCTATTTCAGAAAACCCAGCCCCAAAACTGCTTACCAAAGATTCTTGCCAGCACTACCTGCTTGCTTGTATAAGAAAGTAATTTATAAGAAAATTTTAATATGAAAATTTTCAAGTCTTTCCACATCCAAATCATGCAGTCAGTCTGCCCATCTCATCTTCAGGCAGCTGTAGTATTGTTTAGTTACAGCATGTCCTGCTTCCACATTCAGCCATGAATGAAAGTATAAATAAATCCATCCATGAGTGTAGCTGCAAACATGTTGCACACACAGGTACAGTACCCACACCATCAGAGCTTCCCTCTGCTACCTTATCCTTTGCCTTCCTTAACTAGAAATTAAAGCAGTGTAAGTAGAGGTGCTTGGCAATTTAATTTAAGTCATTGGGGTTTCTTCTTGAGTTACACAAATTACATTACAGCTTCTCAACCTCATGTTACAGTAATACTATATAGAAATATATTGCAAATTAAATTATTACTATTTATTTAATTTATAAAGTTCTGTACTGGCAGAACACATAACAGATATGATACAGGCTGAAAACCTAATTATTGAAAATGAATATTTAAGTAAGTCCATCATGTAATTTATCTTTATCCTGCTAACTTACACAAATGAATTCATTTTCCTGAAATAAAGTAAAAGGCATGCTTTTAGGAAAAAAAAAGTCTCAGTAGCACTAATATCTGTGTCAGCTCAAAAGAAACTATATTCATCATTGACAAGTATTTAATGTTATAGACGTGAAACTATCCAAAGGTCCAGGTCCATAATGTTTTCATTAATTCTTTATATGCAAATCTGTCACAAGTTTCAAACTTGGGCTTCAGCTTTTCAGCTGAACTAGGTGTTTAAATGAATTTTCAAAAGTCTCTAGGCCCTCAATTTGCCTTGAAATCAAAGAGTCTTAGGGACATATCTAAACTTTGAGTGTATTTGGCCTTCAGTCACATTTTTTAATACACAAGGGCAAGATTTTTATAAGCCCTTAAATAAGTTAGAATCATAAATCCCATGACTTTGAACCCAGATGGGAACAAAAACATTTAAGTTTTCTTGGCTTCTGGAAGATCTTTCTATCCAAAGTCATTCCTGATTACAAGAACAGATCTTGCTGTTGGACTGCAAGGTCATTGGTCCTCTATTTCAATTTATGCATTTTAACATAGGATCTGGACCTTTATTTTTAAATGTAAACAAAATTTTGTCTAAATTTGTAAAGCTGAATATTATTAAAATCACCAAACTATTATTCTTTATTTAAGACCAAAACCAACAGAAATAATATTAAAAAGTGACTTAATTGAAAACACACCTCAAAAAGTCATTCCAACAGCTTTTTAGTATCTTGTTAAAGTAATGAATTTTCATCCACTCTGCACACATGAACCCTAGAAAATAGATTTTCTGAATTGAAAATGTAGTATAAGGAAATCAGATTAATAGCTGTATACAATCTCTCATTTTAGGTCTCTCTTCCTTCTGGGATGTTTTCTCATTGTCTCCTGAAAGAAAAGCTTTATAGTGCCATGTGGAAACAAAATCAAATAACTTCACTTTCCCTGCAACCTACCTCATAACTGGAGCTGACACCTCTCTCGGGGTGCAGCTGCGCAGTCCATCACCCCAAAGTGAAGCTGTAGCTGTAGACAGCTGCTACCAGTGACAACTATCCCAGCGGCGGTGGCTTAAGGTTAGTCCCTGGTTCCTATAGGAGCTATGCCACTGGCACCTATCAGCCTCCTTGCGTCAAAGCGTTACCCAATTAGAAGTACCTACGAGAAAAGAGAACTTTAAAACAGCCCAATACCTATTCACTATCGTACCCTGTGGTTTACTGTTCCCCAGAAGCTGGAGGATTGCACCCCTGGGATCTATGTTCATGTCTCGCATCCGTCCCTGTCAGCAAGAACAGCAGACTCATAATTCCTACTTGCATCCCTCTATCCTCACTGTCTCCTTCTCTCTCTCCAGAGAGCCCATTTAACTGTGAAGAGCTCCTTTCGTCTCTGTGTTCCCAGCTTGAAACAGCTGTGTAACTCTGGAGTTGGAGGGCTTTGCAACGGTACCTCCCACTCTTCCAAGAATATATCCACAGTGCTTTCCTGCCTCTCTTCTGAAGGTGTCTTATCACCTTCAGAATCACCTTATCACCTATTGAGAAGATCAATACCCAAGATAGGATCATTTACCAGCTCATATACCATTATCACTTCCCCCCATAATCAATCCCACAGGCAAAAGTCATGAAACTGAGACTGGAGAACCAGTTGTTACAAATTCTGCTTCACTTTATATTAATGCGGCTCTCTGGTTATGTTAACTTTGGCTGAAAAAGAAGAATGTTGTTATAAGAAAGCCTCTAAAACACCCAGCCAGTGCCAAGCCCTTGCACCTGTGTGCAAAACCTTTATGACATACATCTGTGCCCACAATGATAAATGTAGAAATATAGAAAAGAAAACAGGGTCTTTGGCATAGCTTTAACTAAACCCTCATGACCCAGCTGAAGACCACAGGAGGTGGTAGCCCTAAATGATTGACGTCTATAATCATCTGTTTAAAATACCTTTAGTAGGGAAATGTCCTACATTTGTTTGTTACTTGCAAGAAAACTACCAGGAGTTAAGAGCTCTTCTTCTGACCGACAGGTTGAAAATTTGTTTGTTACTTGGGAATAAAGTAAAACAAACAAACAAACAAAAAGATTTAAAAGAATAAACCAGTTTCTGTATATCACCAATTTCCTCTTTCC
>NW_010563976.1:16881-23383 GCF_000687285.1 Phaethon lepturus
TTCCCTTTCAGACATCAGAATTTTTGTTTGAACGGAGCTTAATCATCATGACATCATTAAGTCCTAGAAAGCAGTACTAGTGTAAAATTGGTGAACTTCAATATAATATAAACAGGATATTTATACATTGCTTTTAAGCCTCCCCAAAAAAAGAGTGCATTTTAGATAAATATCATTGTCTCCTATAGTAATTTATTACTTGCAAGAATCATTAGCGTACAATTCACTGGGAAACCTCAGGAAAGCAGAGAAATTAGTTTAAATCTATTCTGATTAAAATAATATTATGTAAAACATGTTTTTTTCTCCAAAGCAAAGATAAACAGTTTCCCAAATGAATTCCTCCCCTCCCACCAGCACCATGGACTAACTCCCATGGAGAATTAAACTCAGGACCTGCAGAACAGATGGCAAGGATCTTATCTGCTTTCCTATCGCAGCATGGGGCAATATAGGTTTGTCTGATAATACACTCACATTGAGAAAAAGGTTTCTTGATACCTCTCAGTGTATCTAGATCCACCGAACATGCTCTTTAAATTTAACCTACAAGCTTAACTTTGACTCTTACAAACCAATTTATCACAGAACAACTATGCCATATATAAAACCTCAGATGCTAAAGACACTGTTTTCATTTTAGTGCTCTTCCACATGCACATTTTGTCAAATCTCAAGCACATTTTATTCTGTCTTTAATTAAAAGACAGTTTAATTTTCAACATTTATTTTATATTATTTCAGTGTTCATTTTCTATCTATTTCATGTCTTCTTTCCACATTTGTTCTTAAATTATTCCATACCTTTGGCATTGTTTTGGCTCATGCTATAAAATGAGCTCATTGTGGATTAGCAGACGAATGCAGCTCAGTTCTGACACTGCACCAGTCCAACAGCTCCTTGTGCTCTATTAAATTGTCAACTGCCCACCTCACCTACAAAATTCTTACAGCAAAAAGCAGTAAAATCTTTCCCCCAAATTATGAAAAACATGTAGACAGAGAAAAAGTAGCTGTTACCCTGAAGTAGAGTCCTTTTCCTTTTCAACTAAGTGATCTTAACTGGTTAATATTTCAGTTCCTGAATGTTTCCGCTTTTATTTGAATGTAACAGTCTTAAAAATTGACACAGTTTTGGATATTATTGTGTGTTTCAAGGTCCTATTAAAATTGCTTTTTAAATGCAACAGAGTTACATTTAGGATGATTTTTAATATTAAACAAAAGGAAAAAAGATCAATGAAAATGTTTCAAAGTATTAGGGAGTGAGAATCATTAACTGATGGTAGTAATAATCTCATGGCTGTTGGGGTGCTGGATGATATATGTTGCTGGGCTCCCTACGGTTTCTTCTAAATGGATATTTATTTAACACAATCTTAGTTTTTCCTAGGATCCTTGTTAGAACTCACAGCGAACCACAAAGACATACACCTTCTTTACAGGAAAAAGAAAGAGAAAGACAAAATATATTATAAAAGAAAAAGAGGATCTCATTAAATTCCCTTGAAATTGACTCACTAATGCTTCTAAAAACAATATTTTTGCTGTTTGGATCACAGCAGCAACAGCAATAGGAGTTGAGGCTTACAAAGCTTGTTCTAATTAACTCACACATGTTCTTTCCCATAGTGACAACTACAATGGGACCATTCAGCTGTTTACAAATGAAGGAGCAAAACTCATAGGAGTGTACACGAGTAGGTAAGAAGGATTGTAATGTATAATTTCCCCGTATAAGCATTGACTGTGCAACAAAGTAACTCTGTCATTAGCTGGGAAGAGATTAAGGTCGTGTTTACCTACAGCGAAATTCTTGTTCTTCTCATGACCTAAATATCTGAGAGTCCCCTGCAGCTACCCTGACTCCGTACCAAATCACATCTGTGTCTTCTTCCTATATTGCTGTTGTACCGATATATTCTTGCAGCCAGGAGCCCTGTCTTTATTACATATGATGGATTCCTCATGACTTTCTTATACAGTCAGTGAGATTTCACACTTCATTAGAGGCTCACATACACACTTACATAAGAAAAAAAAAGCCTGAGCAAGTCATCTTAGTACCAAAATCCAAAGCTTGTCTCAGAAGAGGTTTGTGGAAGACCCTTTTATCAAAGTGTTGAATGCTCATGCATGCCTTAGAATCAGCAAAATAATTCTAGAGTTGATTAATACAGTTTGGTCCCTGGTATATCTCTACAGAGATGCCCCAAATAACTTTAAACTAAATATCTTGAAAATAGTGAGTAGTGTAGCAAAATATCTTGGCCAGCTGTTGCAGTCATCTACCTCTAGGCAGCTGTAGTGTTTCCACATAACCTAAACACCTTGATCAGATTGAGCAAAGGCATTTGAAAAACAGTGAGCAAAGCTGCTGAGAAAATGAGGCTTTTGGCCCATGTCTTGCATTGTTGTTTCTGGGTGAATATTTTCCACTGTTTGGAGTCTGGGTGCAACCTGTGATTAGAGTTAAAAAAAGGGACAGAAAGGTAGAAGATGAGATGGTATCATAAACAGCAGCCTGCCACATCATCATTTTTTCAAATATTTTTTAGAATATCTGTGGTCATTTATAACGAATAATTTAACTTGGGAAAAAGAATTAGCATAGACTATTGATACATAGTACATCTAGGGCAAGCAAAGATATTTTTAGTTAAGAGCATAATTTTTATATCTTGCCATTTGTATGAATGTCCTCTTTGGTCTTGAATTAGTCTTTGGTCCACCCTAAATACTACAAGTATTTTCCTCTTTGTGAAACTTCTATTGTGTTCTTCCACAATAGGGAGGAAACGGGGAAGAAAGGGAAAGAAGGCTGGTCACAAGGCTGACTACAATGAGACTGGCCATGCTTTCAGCTAGGGCGCTAATGCTTACAGATTGAAAACATATTGGCAAGATTATTTCCCCTTGTGTAATTTGAAAAGAGCTATGCACGGAGGTATATCTTGTAGATCTGTTAGGTGGAGTGATACTGAGCAAAAAAAGAAAATGTTTCACAAACAGCAAATCCCTACTTTCAAAGCATGCGTGCAGGTTCAGTCTGAGAACAGCCAGGCAGCTCTTTAAAATCCCAAACCAATGTTTTATAATATTTCTTCATTTTTAGCTTTGTATGCACAGATTTTGTTTGACATTTCCAAACCCTGATTCTGTCTTTTCCAACTTACAGCAGAGAAGAGATTTAAGACATACTTTCTGCTTCTTCTGAATTTTATTTCCCACTTGTCTTAAACATTAAGAAATTGTCTCTAATTACAAAGATTCTGTAATACAGAGGAAAAGGCCACATTAGAAAGTGGTGCAGAACCGAAGATAAGAATGGCTCTTCAGCTCCCTCACAACTACCGTATTGATCACCATTGGCTTTTTCCTTATGATCAGAAATGTACCCAGCACAGGAAACCACCTGCAGATAGTGTATGCTCGTTGTAGATAAATTAAACTTGCCTACCCTTTCTTTTCTAAATGCAGCAAAGATTTTAGCAGAAAACCTGTTCAGTAAATACAACTATAAACATTCTTACAGCGCTGTAACGTAAAGATCTTCGCTGCCTTGCCCAGGGAGGGGGTGCACTGGGGCCTGGGATGGTACAGCCTGACGTTAGAGACCAGACTCAGGCAGTTGACAGTACGAAGGGCAGGAAATTGGCTTTTTACAACCCATTGTTATCCCCACCAGCTTCTTAACAGCAGAATAAGCAAATGAACTACTTCAGGATTAGATTTGGTAATACGGCGTAAGTAAAATTACTTCTCTGGTAACGGAAAAGATTTTCTCAGGCACATGTTCTAGAATTACAAGGAGGAAAAAAAGGTGCATTCAGCTCCAGCGACCAGTTTGCAAGAGCCGCACGGCTGACACCTCGCTCCGCTCAAGGCAAAAATGGGCTAGGCAGAAGGCTCTCCAACACCCAGTGACTGGCTGACTCTATCTGCAGTAGAAGCTTTGGAGCATCAACATTGCTATAAGAAATTAAAACTATTGTAACAAGAAATATGTCTTCCCTTTTATATACGGGTGTAATAAAGAAGAGCAACAAATGAAAATAAGGCTTATTTTTATTTTATAGTTTTGAAAAGTCATTATACAAGTACACAGAATTGGGAGCTACTAGTACCCTGTGTGCAAAAGCATCTAGAACATAATTAAAACTAGTGTTAAATTGCTGTACAAATGGTGATCCTATCCTTGTGATTGTATGAGTAAAAGTTTTACAGTCATTTTAAAAGGCACTTTTTATCAGAAGCATTTCTTATTCTTATCCACAGATTTTACAGGTATCTCATCACTTGCATATTCAATTTGAGAACTTGAAAATAAGAGAAAACTGCATTAAATCAGTAACATACAAAACTTCCCTATGTCATTGTGACTATTTCAAGTTCAATAACTGCAATATTTCTGGACTTTCTAGTGTTTATTAGAAGTACTTTTGCTTCAAATGGGATTCTCTTCCTTCCCTTTATCAACTTACACTACCAAAATGTCCCGAATTCAATAAAATCAGACTTTATTAGATACATACTATTAATCCAAGAGCCTCAGAATCTGCTCATCTGTGAGGTGTTTTTGGAAAATAAGAAGCTTCATCAGAGCCTTAGATAACTGTCATCCAGGAAGCTACTCCTTTTGTATGTCTGATTTAGTTCTATTCTTTTAATAGGGAATAAACAGAAATGTATCAAGATAACAGTGGCTGAATGGAACAAATGAAACCATCTGCCCTTGTGATCAAATTATATTTTTAGAAATTGTGTCTTCAGCACTGTTTTCAGTAACCATAACAGACTTGGCTGGAAAAGGGAGAGGGATATACGGTGATCACCCGTAGGCACCACCAGTACATAGTCTAGCCAACAAACCACCTGGGGCCCTGGCTGTATTTTTTAAGTAGAAGACCATTAGTAACCATATGACATGGCCTACCTTTCCTCCTCCCTCCTCCTCCTCCTTCTCCTCTAAGAATGGCAGTTTAAAGACTCAGTTTCGCAGAAATCAAAGACAAAACAAACATTTAATTTTCTTTCTCTGCCATATTTTGTTTTCGTGTGCAACACTGTCTTTATTCCCTGAGTATCTGTGAATGTCAAGGGGCTTCAGGTGTAGTCATTATTTTTTCTCATACTAGTATTTTTCCTGTCAAGTGAGAGTGAAATCTCAGCTCCATTCAAGTTTTAATAGAGAACAGAATATCATGTGTCCACAACAGAACTTGTATTTTGCAAAGTTATGCTCACGAGTAGCTCCAGCTCCAAGCATTAAGAGAACTCATATTAGGTCAAGCCCCCTAACCCAGCGTATGCTTCTGTCAGTTTTTCTCACTGTTCACATTTCTCCCCAGAAGTGAATAGGATTTTATTCTTTTCATTTCCGTAAAAGAGGATCACTCTTCCATAGATGCTGCCATCTCAAAACACGTGCATCTTATGGTCTGCATTGTCACTTCGGAAAACATGTTGAGTATCTGATCAACTGTCTGCATTATCTGTAAACAAAAATTTCTTGAAACGCTCAGATCTTAGGCCAAATCTAAGAGTTTATAAAAAATGTAAGTGAAACTTACCTATATTTCTGCAATTATCTATGGTGTAAGCTTTAGCTTTTACTAGCCAGGAGCAATTTAGTGAAAAATTTCTCCCCAGATCTGAACTACTCTATATTTCTCTTCCTAAAGACTCCAAAATATGACTTTAATTCGGTTGGTCTATGATACAACTGCTGACCATCTTATGCCAGGGCTTTATTCTGTAGTATGGACAACAGGAATGAATGTGTGACTCTATTTTTGGCTTATTGTGAAGTTTCCAAGCTGAACAAGTAGATAAATTAATGTATTATCCTATTTAGCTCTTGTCCAGCTGAAAAGTATATGTGACTATCACACCATAGCTGGTGACTCATAGCAGGGTTTTTCTTCTCGTCTTAAAGAAAAGTAGTTTAACAGTCTTAAAGCAATAGTTTCATTTCCAGGATCAGATTAAGAAGCAGTAGCCTACGAGAGGAAGATTTTCTATCCCTATTACCAGTCACTCAGTCTGCAAACCTATGGAAGTTGTACACAGATCAGTGTGCTTCTCTGCACTTCGCAATCAGTTTACAGATGTTAAAAACAAAAAACAAAAAAGTTAGCACTGAGAGGTATGTTATGTTAACAGCTGTTGGTTCAGTAGGCTGCCTCTTCAGAGGATACAGTGAATAGACAGAATCCCTTCAAAATACATTATTCACTTAAAGTGTTGTTTTCTGTGTATGCGGCATATTGTTATCAAATCAAGTCACTTCAGTGTTTATTGGATTAGCTATAATGATATAACTAGCAAAATGCAGCTCATCATTATACATTAGCAGTTCACACCCAGTATTAGTTATCTCAAAAAGAAAAAAATGTGTCTGGAGTCTGCATGAAGGAAAAGAAACATCTCTAATATAAGTTTTGGCAACAAACTTAATATGAAAATGCATTTTAAATTGCTTTTAAAATGATGGAAATTC
>NW_010563976.1:23414-43280 GCF_000687285.1 Phaethon lepturus
GCTGACAAAGACACATATTGTGCAGAGAAGCACATATTCCATCTGCCTGGGACCCTTTATGCTGAGTAAAGTGGAACATCTCGTTCCAGCTCCTTTCTGTGGTCAGACTGTGCACCAACTTTGATGAAAAAAAGAACAGAGCAATTTTATTTTTTTGTTTTATTTAAGAAAAATAAATACAAAATTAGTCTGTGTGGCTCCCATCATGCATTAATTTCCTGTATAAAAGCTTCTTCTATTGTGAGAGTGAACCACTGAGGAGTGAGTTCAAGACTGGTTTTGGCATCTGCTAAGAGGACAGGGCTTCTTACAGCAGCACATAGGCAGGTAGACCTCGCTAACCATAGACGGGATTCCAGGTAACTCAAGAGTGAGCTATTATACTCACAGAAAACTAAGGTGGAAACTGAATGAGAAGGCCAAACAAGGCTACTGTCAGAGGCTAAGGGAGGAAGTCCATGTGCCCCAGGAGAGCAAGTCAAGAGCACAACCCCAAGGCAGGCAAGGGGGGAAAACTGGCACAGCACCAGGAGATGCTGAGAAAGTGTACGTTGGCCTGAAGCAAAGCCACCCTACGTGGTCCACAGCAGGAGCTGGATAAAAATAATGCACCCTAAGAGTGGGGCTACGGATGAAGGGTCAGGAGTTGGAACAAGGGGCTGAGCCCAAAGCATTTTGCAAGACAACCAGTGATGTCTGCCTGCTGATGCTGTGGCTTGAGGCAGGACCCTCTGCTACCTGGTTTGTTGGTAGGCTCAATAACTACTGATTTTTGTCCATTTTTCTTCTTCCTCACCTGCGTATAGACTTGTCACGAGGGGACACTGTTACAACAGTGTTGCAGAAAGCATTCAGAAGTAGGAACCTGTTCACTGATTGCAACTCACTGAAATTTTATATGCCATAATATGTAATGCTTATACCCACGATCACCAAGCCTCATACATAAGGGCTGATAATATCTGCTGGAAATGTCATTATAAACAAAAAAAAGTCTCCTATAGCAAAAAATGGGATCATATAACATTGCCTTTGGAATTGCATAGACACATGACATATAAATTCAGCTAGTATAGACATATTTTCCTATATTTATATATTACAGCTCTTTGTATTATGTTTCTAAGATTAAAATTTCTTTTATAGCAATATTGTTCCAGCTATATTGCTATCTACTGATCTAAAATAACTGGTATTTTAAAGCTAATTTTCAATAAACTATAACATTTCCAAAGGCTAGAACTTGAATATTTTATAACCTTTACACGACAGTGTCATACACAGTTCACTGAAGAGATTTCATAGACATCATAGCTATAAAATTCATACCCCTCACTTATTAGTGGGTCAATATATTCTTTGACACCCTGACAAGCTTGTTCGGCTCCATGTTTATTTATAGGTCTTCCTTTTGTATCCAACTCATTCTCCTGTAGAGTTGCAAAGCATACAGAAAAAGCTAGTATATCTTGCAGAATAACAATGAAAATAACACTAAATAGGAAAGGTTTTCTCTGTTCATCCGGGAAAGCTCAAATCAAAATATTCCATTTTTACTAATTCCATTGGATTCCCGCACAATCTACGCAGCTGCATGATATCTATGTGAATTGCCTAAAACAGCAAAAGCCATTCTACCTCCATTTCTAATTTTGATTCTTCTAACCCTGAATTTCTGAACTGCAGCACTATCTCTGTTTCAACAAGCCTCATATCTTACCACCATACAGTCCCAAGTCATATGGCCTGTAACAACACAGTTCCATTTCCAGATTCATTAAAAAAAAAAAAAATTACGAGGTCATCATAGAATTCCTCTCAAGATTTGTGGAAGAGGTTTGCAAACCTTCACAGCCAGGTTCCCATAAGCTAAGCTCTTCCTTTGATATCAGTGCAGTTGCATCAGCAGAACAAATTAATCAAATGGAAAGCCACACTCTCTTCAGAATTCCTGATGCCCTCAGGACCAAACAGAATATTTAGGCACATGTTTATAAGGGGGAAAGATGGTATCCTCGACGGAGGGACAGAGCGTTACTGTGCTTCTCATTATCACAGAAAATGTAATAATTAACCATGCCAACATTTTTGTCTGAATGTGTGTGTGAAGACAGACACATATTGTGTAACTACAGGTTTTGCCCCAGTAAAGACCAGTCTTGTCTTCCACTGAGAAAAGCTTTTCCATACACACATTTTTACCTAGTTTTAGTAGCAGTGTAATATTTCAAAATTAATTAATTATTCATTTCTATAATGAAATTAAGAAAAATGCAATGTTAATATCATAATTTGAAACTAGCATAATTTTCAGGAGTTATCTTTCAGTTACTTAAACATGCTGCAAACTGAAAAGAGTAATTTTCTTAATTTTGAGATCTGAATTTTTAAATACAGAAAAAACTGTTTAAAAACTGCTTTTTATCTTTGAAATAGATTTGTAATTTCTGCTGAAATGTTCAGTATATAATTGCTGTATTATAAAGCAACACTATGAGGGCAACTGTAGATACACAAGGGCTTATTTTTCTTCTGTGAAGATGGGAAGGGGAATCCAAAATACAAAGGAGAAAAGAGTTAGGAAAAAAGTCTGACTCTAAAGAAGAAAAACGTCTGTTTTTCAAAGGATATCCCTTATGCTGACAGTCTGCTGTAGTTTGATCTTGCTAGTGTCAAGTCAAGTGAACCAAGCTGGCCAAAGAAAACTCAGCTGATACTGTATTTCAGCAGGTCATTGAGCTTTTGGGGGTGAAAAGGAGAGAGGCCGTGAAGCTAATCCAGATGAGATACCTAATCTCTTGTTTATGTTCCACTGTGATAAAGTCATTTCAGAGTAACAGTAATAACGAAAAGCAAGGAAGTTGAAAAAAAGTGGAAGGACAAAAAAAGGGGGGGGAGAATTATTTGATTGTCATTTTGTTTTGGCAGATAACAATACAAAGTTCAAAGGCTATGAATCTTAATAAAATGTTTCTAAAACAATCAACTTTTGATATCAATAATGCATGTGTTGAAGGACATATTAAGTAGTGTTAAAAGGGTCTTCAAATAAGAATGCCCCAGGCCATAAGTAGAGTAACAAAAAATGGTAAGAATGTCAAAGGGAAATCGTTATTTTGCTCTTATCTGAATACAAGGTGTAACTCATTTTCCTCATGTCACCCTGATGCTTTTAATTTTCACTTTTTCCAACTCAATGTACATTTTAGGAGAGATTCAGAAAATTCATCCATGGCCAGTTTATTACTGCGGCTAAAAGAATGTCATATTATCTCAGCTTCTGAAAAATTCAACAACTGACTTTTTCTAAGAATAATAATTTTTGTGCATAACATCCCTACTCTCCCATAATGCTATGGAATTCCCAATTTTGTGCATCACGTCAAAAATTTTCTACAAATTTTAACTTGCTCTGCTCTCATAAAATGTGTTTATAGAAAATCTGATGAACTTTTCGATTTATTAGGGATACAGGAGCTACGGGCATTCTGCACCGCTGTAAACCAAGTCAGTTCTTTTGAATAATTGCTACATTTTCATTTCTTTTTGAAAAAGATAAAAAATAAAACTGGTTTATAGACAGAAGTGCTTAAATGATGATACATAAATGTATTAACAGCCTCTTAAGAAACGCAAGTTGATTATGAAAACTAAAGTGTTTCTAAAATTCCCGTTTAATTTAATTTCTAGAGCAGATCAGCAGTCTGTACAAAGCATCTGGCAGACTGAAGAAAAACTGGGTGTTCGGTGTTCAGTCAATGAGGTCTAGGAAGTCCCCAGAGCTCCTATTTTCCTGCTCTGCTTGCAGCACTGTGATGAATCATTTAAAATATATGTAAGAACTTGTCAACAGCAACAATTCTATTAAAATTAACATTTCTGAAGATAATTTTCTAAGATCATATATATCAGCAATGTTAGGTGAAGAATCCCTCTCTAATGATTTTCCTTGCAGGGTTGAGGCTTCTGCCTTATACAAATGATAGCTGTACTCTATCATACTTTTTAAAGATTGGTTATATTTTAGTTCTGTAGTGTATTTGTCCCCAGAAGAACATTTGCATGGCCTAGCATCACAAATCAACAGCTGCAGCTGTAACACATCCAGTCCCTCAGTAGCATTTAGCAGTTTATGCAGTGTTTTTTGCACAGTTTAGATGTGATTTACTTTTAATGTTGTTTTACTTCAGCCTTTCCCAGGCACAATGAAATTTTACTTCAGCGGTTTTACTGTTTTCTGTGTTTTTGCATACGTGGCAGATTCAGATCTAGAGGCATGAACCCTTCCACGACAGATATATTTTGTTGCTCGTTTTCCCGCTGGTAAAGAACATTTGCGTTCCAAGAGCTCCCTTGTTACTCTTCAGACATGGGTGAATACTGCAAAGTAAGTACTCAAAGATATGTATTACACTAAAAACCATGA
Organism: Phaethon lepturus; assembly: GCF_000687285.1. Lineage (NCBI taxonomy): Eukaryota > Metazoa > Chordata > Aves > Phaethontiformes > Phaethontidae > Phaethon > Phaethon lepturus. The sequence continues at coordinate 27,841 of NW_010563976.1, forward strand.
ATTCACCTCAGTGGTATTTATGACCTTTTGTATTTATTTTCAAAAAACATGTGAGTATTTTTTTAGCCAAAATGCTTGCGGAAAACAACAAATCTCATGAGTACTTGTACAAAGGCGCACGCCTAGGAATGTTCATTAGGGTTTTCTCAAACCTCTGATTTCCCTTCTTCAGTCATCTGGTCACCGACCACAAATATTAGACAGTGAACAGTTAGCTGAAGCAGTTTGATAGAAATCTTAAATCTTAGCTGAAACGAACAGCTCACACACATCCTTTGTTCAGTACTTCATGGCCTATAATCCATAACTGGTCCAGAGATTTCTTTTTGTCTCCACGGAGAGTCACCCAGTCGCCCAGTACACTCTTATTTCATCTGCCACATCGCACTCAGACAAAGTAGGAATACAGAAGTCCCTGTCCTATTGTTTTGCATTTAAGCAATAGTTGTGCAAACATGTTTCTGAGAGGGAACAGCATGAGCCTTAAGTGGTGCTACACAGTGAAATGGAAAACTTGCCACTATAGCGAGTAATATGTTCTCTTCTCTGTTGAAAGCTCCCAAATATGTCTTACAGATAATTCATAAAGGAAAAGCAGCTGCTATTATTGACAGTTTGAGCAAAATCTGCCCAGCACATTATTCTCCTTTTAATCTTAGAAAAAATTTTAAAAATTACCAGATGACTGGAACCAGTTCAAGGGACTTGAATTAACCAGACAATTTAAATCATCCTTTTTACACCTCAAAATCACAATTCACACTTTTCAAAAGATGAATTTGCCATCAGTTTTCCAATTCACTAGCAAGTCCAGACGTTCAGTGTATTTTCCCCAATATATCTGCATATGTCAAGATAGAATTACTAACAATTTCAATTAAATTACGTATTTGGGGAGAAGACTGAAGTATGTAATTAAACTACAAAAGGAGAATAAAAGACCCTGTGTTTGAATATGGAGAATGCTCCAGCTCAAATTCATGAAAAGACAGACATCCAGGACTGAACCTTCTTCTCCGTCGTGTAAGAGTAGCACAACACACATAGCTCTGAAATATATACTAATCTGAGGTGCTACCAATGCTTAAGTGCTTAACTGCCATATGCAATTGTTGTTAAATGTAAGACTTCAAAGTACAAGGGTATAAGAGCAAAATACAGTACAAGATGTCTTTGGATCAGTATCATTTTGAGTAATGAGGTTCAATTCATACAATGCACTTGTGAATAATTTGTGCAGCTCAAGGTGTGTTTTTGCATACAGATAGACCTATTCATATGTAAATGTCCTCCCAAGCATACTCACCACATGGAGACTTTTATAACACTTTATTTGTTCATTGATTTATTTTATTACGCTATGGTCAATCCATATTTAGAGTCTGAATTATTGGCAGATGTTAATAAACTTTGAAACCTTCAATATAGATCTTATTTGAAAGAGCGAATGCAATTAGGAAATGTGAACTTCTACTCTTTATTTTTTCACAACTGTAAATTTAACAGTTAAAAATAATAAAAAAGCAAATAAGTTCCCAGCAGAAATTCCATATTCATGCCACGTGTAGTATTCATTCAGCCCAACCTGACAGACATAGCCAAGTTACAATAAAAGTCATAACTTAGAAATTAGGCCAATTAGCACTTAATGCTGGTGGCATAGTTTGACACTGTTATATTTTTTGTTTTTCATTGATTTCTAACATGCTTAATTTGATTGGCAGAAGAAAATCTTTATTGCTTTTAATAATGAAACTTAGCTCTTCCCCAGAGAAGTGACTCACACTTCGATTTGAAACCAGATGACCAAGATTCAAAAGAAAATTTGTTTTACTCTCTAAAAATTTGAACTTCAGACTAAAAGCCTTAAAATTTGATATTTATATTTATGGAATCCTGACAGATCAAGCTATGTTTTTGGCACATAAAAAGAACAAGTAGTAACAGGTACTTAACTGGCTAGTTTGGATAACATTCAAGCATAACCAGTGACCAGTAACATCCAATGACCATCCACCTAATTGTGACACTGGATCACAGCAGAAACTGGACACCTACCATGACTAAAATGAAAACGACCATGAACATTTATGCAGCATTTGGAGGATAAATCCTCAGTAATTCCAACCTGAATACCTTCCATTTCCTTGTGCTCACAGTTTCTCAGGCGGTAGTTATTTCAGTGGTAGTTATAGTACACCACTGTTCCCTATGCTGTGTGATCCTCCCTTCCAAATAAACCATGAAAAACAGAAGAAAAAGGGAACAGTACTGTGACAATTGAGTACTGGCAGAAGTTTCTTCAAAATAGGGCTTGTAAGACTCATTCTGTGGTCCAGACATTCCGCTATTACTAGGAAATATAAATCTCCTCCCTTTGAGGGGAGAGTGTATTACAAATTAGTTATCCTTCAACAGACAAAAGAAGTCTTTGGACACTCCTTGCTCCAATTAAGTCAAAATCTTTCACTAAACAGATCATTAAAACCAGACAAACTTCTACTTACTACATAACAAAAAATAATTTTTTAATTTTCATTTTAAAATAAAATACATTGAGTTTCACATACATACACACACATAAGACAAACGTACCTCTCCCACTTCTGTCCATATATATTAATTTTCTCTTTCCCCTGTACTGTTTTCCAACCCCTTGGGACACTTTACAGTACAATAGGTGCATTAACATATGAATGGCACTAACAGAAGAGCGAATGACTTTGTCTTATTAATTTAGAAATCAAAACCAAAAACATCCACTTACAGTTCTGATCAGTCATACTGATTTTAAGTGAGTGTGCTTCCGTGGATTCCTGTGAATTAACATATATATATACACCACTATACCCACTGAGGCAAGAAGACAATTACTTGTTATATGTGATGTACTCCTTTTTGTCTGGTTTCCATCGAAATAGGCCTTTCCAAAATTTAAGAAAATTTTGCAAATGTTTTTGAGAGTCACACAGGTTATGTAGACTGAATGATTCAATCTCAGCTTCTCAGCAAGTGTCATACAAGTGAGAATTCATTTACTATTTCTTACCTGATACATACTTAATATAAACTTCTCCCCTCCTTGGTTTCCACAGGAAGATCCAAGATATTAAAATATTGTTGCATAGACATCTGAATACTATGTGCTTTATATACATATCTGATTTTCTCCATTACTATTTAGAACAGGCTGAGAGTACCTAGATAAGACAAAAAATGAGAGACGGAAGCTGTCATTCACCTCATATATTAGTAAAAAGCTGTAGAATACATTAGTATAAAACTATAGGATTTTGTTGAGAACCCTATAGAATCATAGAATCACACAATGGTTTGGGTTGGAAGGGACCTTTAAAGGTCATCTAGTTCCACCCTTCCTGCCATGGGCAGGAATACCTTCCACTAGATCAGATTGCTGAAAGCCCCATCCAACTTGGCCTTGAACACTTCTAGGGAGGAGGCATCCACAACTTCTCTGGGTAACCTGTTCCAGTGTCTCACCACCCTCACAGTAAAGAATTTCTTCCTCATATCTAATCTAAATCTACTCTATTTCAGTTTAAAACTCGTCCTATCACTAACCTTCTTTTGCAACCAATTTTTCCTAAAGAAACTTTTATTGAACGTACTCTTTTCTACTACCATACAGTGCAACCCACAACAAATATAAGTAACACAACAATAAAGGTGAATATTAAAATAATGAAAAACTTCAGTAGTGAAATACAGTTCAATTTGCACATTTCTAAACTACCTTTCATATTTCCTTTTTCCACAAAAAAAGACTTGCTAATGTGGACATAAATGCTTCTGAAATAAATTCCTTTATAGGAATGGAAAACAGGAAAAGCTGCAGGAAAAGCATAAATTAAAAGCACCTACACACTCACCTCGGAGCTGAACATGTCACCATGACACCTGCGCTTTAGGGACACCAACTTAACATATCATGCTTTATCCATTGCGTACAGTTCCGTACGATACCATCACTCTGACATGAACAGCCACTGTTATACGACAGCTTAGCTCTGACTTGCATGATTTGTCTACAATACAGTGCCGTTGCAAGGGCAGTCCAAAAGCTTGTCCCTTTTCCTCCTTCTTCCACTGGCCGCCAAATTTATCCTCATCCTCCACTGACTAAAGTGCAGATCCATCTCTCCTCCCCTTGGGCAACAGCTTCTGGCTCTCTGCTCTCTGTCCCAGCATAAAGCATTAGGTTCCAGTGCTGGGCTGAGAGCAGGTGGTCGGCTGTTGGGGCAACCTTTGCTCCTCAACCCACCGTCCACCTTACTCTCCAAGGAAAACCTGGCTGCCTTGGTATGTGGTAGCGTAGTGGTCACACTCTGCTACCACAGCGTTAATCGTGCAGGCGAATGGAAATTTCCCAACACCTGTTTCCGTGAATGCTAAAGAAGCTGAAAATGAGTTGCACAGGAAGAGGTGGGGAAACAAGAGTAACTTCAGCGAGGAAAAAAATGCCACTTCAACGAAATCTGTGCGTTTCAACCCCTAAAGAAAAGGTCACTGAATCTTGCATATAGTTTCACAAAACCAAGAACTGCACTAAGAGGCAGGCAGGACGCGTGCAGAGCCATACATGTACACTGAGTATAGGTCTAACCCATTCACTGTAAAAGTAAAACCTGGGTACCTTTAGCTAAGGGTCTTGAATTCTATCTAAACATTCTTTAAACTGTGCAACCCACTCAGGATTTGTATCGTGATCTTAGCAGAAACTCTGAATGGAACTACACTCTATGAAGTCAGAATTGCCTTTGTTATATTTTGATATACATCATACAGAAGATATATAAACCATGATGACTCTGATCTCCAGAGGTGCAGTATAGTACAAGAGAAGTAGAATGAGCGATCTGGGCTCATTCTAGAAATGTGCCCTATACAACATTCCTGAATAGAGGAGCTTTCTCTTGCCTGATCTTCCAACCAAAATTGCACTGAACATGTCAATTCATATTGCATTAGTATAGTGTGGCAGAATCACAGAAAGAGGAGGTGATAGTAAAGAGTCATTTCAGTTCATGATAGTTGGTTTCAACTGTAGTGCTGGCCAGTTACGGGAAAGAGGTGTGAGACCGAGCTTGAATCACATTCCAAGGCACAGTACATGTCCTGTCCATTTTATTATTTAATAGGGAAAGTATATTATGAGCAATAGAAGAATGTAAAATTTATTAGACCAACTTAATTGCCCACACTTCTTTCCAAGAAGAAAGCCAATAGCACAAAAAGTGAGAATCGAACTCAATTTTACTTTTTTCTGTTCTAGTTCAATAAAATATTCTCTACAAGATTTTTCAGGATTTTTAAATGTGCCATTTATTTCTTAAAAGACATATTAGTACACAAAGAAAGTTAACAAAAATAAGTAGAACTATTAATATCCTTCTGTATTAATGAATATCAGAAAATATTTTAGATAGCTAACAAAGTATACAATACAATCAAATAATTTATTTTTGCTTAACCTTATCCTTACCTCATCACAACTTCCCTTGGCATGCAGAGTAACTCCAATTAGCTACAGATTGTTTTCAAATGTGTTTCAGGGAAAAAAGAGAAAGCCTGCTAGAGCTATCAAAATACAGTTCTTTCTGTCTTATTTTCAAGTACTTGTTTGGCCTTGGAAACCTTAAGAACATGATGAAACCTCACTATTCTGCTAGAGGAATGGCACACAATAGTATCCTACTCTTTCTTAGTCACTGACCTTGCAAATTTCTGAGGACTGAGTTATGGGAATGTTATGGGAGCCAAGATGAGTGCTTGTGAGCACCAGGAGCTGAGGAGGGGCTTTGCAAGAGTAACCCTGTGCTTAGTTACTGTAAGGACGACATACACCGAACATAAACAAGCAAACAGTAGCTTGTTCTACACAGCTGAAAGTCCTGACATGTTAGAAAAGCAGTTGCAGAAAGTGATGGCAGCCGGGCAGTGCACAGACTCACACCCGCTTGGTGCCCGGGGGAGACTCCGGCAGTTGAGTCCTAATTTGTATACCACAATTTCCACAAAATCTCAGAAACAAGTCTGCCCCGCGCCGTTACGCATTTTCCTTTTATAAACAATAAAGAAAATCAGCTCAAAATTGGCTGGAATTGTAGATTCACTAATTAAGGGGTGGCTCTGGTCAAGTCCAGGCAGCTGACCTGCCCATAGCTGCGAACAGATGGCTAATAACAGCCTAGGACATCCAACCAGTTCTGACGACTTGTCACATTTCCAAGCTGTGGTGACAAGTGGCCCCCTGACACCTGCTGCAGCTCCAACTTCAAATCTTGAATGTTATTGACAATCACAACTAAGGTAATTTTTTTTTTTTCCCATGGGGTTATAGCAACGGGCTTTTCAGGTGGCTATTTAAAGCAATTTTTTGGGTCTAAATTAAGCATATGCATGCGTGTACTGGGTGAGGAAGGGGGAAAAAACACCGTGAATTATGAAGTTATATAACAATTTGGAAAATACTTCGTATCCCAGACACTTTACAATGGGTTCCAAGAGAGACATGTTGGAGTTACAAATTAAAATGCTTTGGCATTTTTCCAGGCAATAATTTATCTTCCCTCGGTGAATCATTATATTTGCTTGGCTTAGATTACAGTGTAGGGTCATTAAAAAACATTGTGGTTCCTCCACCAGATTGCAATAGCTCGCATTTATCACAGCTGGAACCACACACCACATTTAAAAAAAATCAGTTCAATATTGGCTAAAAATTGATGATGAAGGAAACTTTTATGATCAGTTCTTTGCGGCTGTATTAGAAAAAAAGAAGTGTAGGCAACTTTTATGTTTGTTCAAACCTTATTAAAACAACAGCTTTATCTTCCCAAACCATAAGCGAAGCATTTGCAGTGTCGGGGCTGACCCTGATCATCTGTATATTCTCTGCTTAAAGGACATGAGCAGGAAATGGTCAGCTTAAGGACACAATGAAAGGAAACACAGCAGCAAAGGTTTCCCTGATAACATGTGATTTGAAGTCAGTGAGCAGATTCAGTCAGTCATCCAGCTGTTCGGGCCAAAGTCTATACAGCACACTGCTGACTCCTACAAGACTGTGTCACGAAAACATGTGGAAGGCTGACGCTTGACATGGGCAAGGCAGGGAAAGCAGAGTGCTTTCACACCATCAGATGCTGTGGCTCGGTTATTTCATGCCAGAATCAAAGAAAATTATGCTGGTTTAGAAATATTTGTTTTTCTAAGAGTTAGCTGGGCCAAATAGAAATAGGATGCTGATGTGAGGGTGTATTCATATGTCAGTGCTTGAGTATCACTAGGTGTAATGGAGTTCAGGTCAGAGACAGAACTGCCAAGTATTCCACACCCACAATTAAGGACCAATATTTATTTTTTCTTAGGAGACAATTTTTTCAGAAGACATCAGCACTTTGGATACTGAATGCCTACAGTGTGTTTAAAAGGATTTATAAATTATAAAGTTAATGCAGTTTACAATTTCTAAGTAGTTCTTCTCTTTCCTCACACTCTCAGCAATAAACTTGTATCAGTCAACAACCAGAAAGAAATCTTTCTTGAGTGTAGCATGGAAGGGAAAGACATTATAAGTCTTAGATGATGTATTTTCATACTGACTTCATAAGCATAGTTTAATCAATTTCTTGTCTTGGATTGCAGTAATTACAAGTCTTGTGCTTGGTCAAGAACTGTCTCCTCTATATTTTTCAAGGTATGTTCAACTAGAAGGAAAACAGACTGACTTTTTAAAATTCTTAAAAACCTAACCCTTTCTTAAATCTAGTTTCTGATTTCAGAAGACATTCACTGCCAGATTGATAAAGAGCTTTAAAAATTCCGTAGGTATTGACAATGTATCAAATCAACGTGCAGGCTTCAATGTCAACACTATTGGCTAGATTTTTTCAATCCAGAAAGGACTTGCCGGTCAAAATCAGAGCGCCTTATCCAAACCAGTTACATAGCCTGACTGCTTGGAGGGGTTGTGGGTGACTCAAGTTTCAGACTCCATCTACTGCCCGGCTCAAATTTTTCTGTTCTTTAAGAGCTATACCATTTTGTCCATTTTATATATATTAAAACATATTTTAAAATATATATAAATATATATTAAGAAATATGGAAAAGGAAAACATTTGCTAGAGGAAAGAGACTTTGAGTACGGAATCCCCTATACTCTAAGAAAGGTTTTTTACCCAACAAGTAATCAGTTATGCCAGAATGAATCAATACTTATAAGAAATTCTAAAAGGTCATGTGAATATTCCATTGCAAAATTGTTGTATATTTTAAACCTCAAGTAGTTTTGCAATGAATTCTTGTTTTCTGGCCAACCCTCCTCTCAAAACAAGCAGACTTGTAAACAGAACTGAAAGTACATAGAGTTTTACTTTCTGCTAGTCATTTAAAGATTCTGTCATGAGTGTCCAGAGTTGCCATAGCCTTTCCTGACCCTGGCAGTCTTCATGATAAAATGATACTAATGTTATATGTGTTATGTGGGGTTTTCCAAGTACCAAAGATGATAAATAAATGTGCTGTTTACTCACACAAATTTGCTACCTACCTATCCAGGCAAGAAACTTTAATATGCTGGCCAGAGATCACCATCTGTGATAACATTTTTATCTTTGTACCCTCAATATCTCTCAACTGTGTGTGTGCATGGTCAAGAGAGAGGAGACTGGGCGCCAATGAACTAGATGCATAAAATTAAAAGCTATATTAATAATATATCCTATGTCACCGCTGAATTAAATAAACTCAAACCCAGTCAAGAGCCTTTTTTATTTTCTATTTAAATTTAAAAAAAAGAACAGGATAAGTTTTCAAAGCTCAGGGAGAAGCACTTGCTGCAGGCAACTGCATTTGCATTTGACATTATCCTCCCTCCATTTTGAGCCAAGCATTGAGCCAAGCACTGACCAAAAGTTTAGACAGAATCCAGACTAGTATTTACTAACAGGAATAAGAAAACACATGGTGTATTTCTCTTGTACGGTTTAAGAGTCCTTTATCTCTGATTAATAACCTGCTAGTTATTAGAATACCATATGTATTATTGCAAATATTCTGTCTTGACAACAGCAGACATATAAAATAGTTGGACCAATATTGTGAAAACTACCCTCAGTTCCATGAAAACTCTGATCTTGAATTATATCCCTTTAATCAATCTATCAAAAAAATGAGATGCATATTTTATGTTGGCCAACTGTAGTTCTGTAGTGATTTATCCAAAGTTCAGTTTTAGCTGGTACTGTAGAAACAGAAGATCTTGAAGCAATTACGAAGAACACAATATACATTATCAGTGGTTTGATTTTTTTTAATTACAATGTAAGAACAATAAGGGATATGGTGGACCTAACCTGTGTGTAGCTTCCCCAGTGAAGGTGAGGTTGGCGAATGGACAGCTTCTCCCCAGAGGAAGACCACAGGAAGTCTGAGGAAGACTGACATGATATTTAGAAAGAGAAATACTGGACATATTCCATATTATGAGTGTTGTTCAACACATGCAAGACAAGGAGAACAAATTTGGCACCATTCATTAAAGATCTTTTGCTCCTGGAGATGGAAGATTAGGTGGATAACATGAGACAGCTGCATCCTTTACTGTAGGAGACTTTCACAATTCATTTAGGCTTTACCTCAAGTGCCAAATTCTCCACTCTGCTCTTGAATCCATCTGTCATGGTTTCCTCCCATGAGCTTTCCATTCCTTTCACTTTGTATCATCTGCCAGTATGCATCGTCATTTCTCCCGGTACAGCTTTTACAGTGCACCAAGCTCCCTGTTATCAGCAGACATAGCTGAATGCTTCTACAAAACAGTGAAGTTCAAATGGAGTAAAGACTGTCATTCTCAAGTTTTGGTTTTTGTTTGTCCATTTAGATTGCAAATGCTTGAAGGAACTTCTTACTTGCTAGACAAAATTTTCAAGGAAACAGAGCTTTGAAAGCCATGTTGTGATTACCGCCCAACAGGACTAAGGGTCTTTACCTCATGAGCAGCATTATTGTGGAAGGTTTGATTATTGCCTTTGTGGATGAAAACATGAGTAAGATGTTCATATATAGATCTAGGCAGGTAACTTTGATAAATGGTTCGTTTACCAAGAATATGGAGTTCTGTTCATCCCAAGTGACTAATCAGTTCGGGTCTAATATACTGAAAATTTTCAGCTAGAAAAGCTTTGTTGTTATACTAACTAGATTTCTGGAAGAGAAAGGAAGAGAGGCTAACCCTCCAGCTATTGGGTAAGAGAAGCTATAGTAAATGTTCTGGATGTAGGTGAAGGTCAGTTCAGTGTTCACCTTGTGGCGGGGGGCTGTTGCTTTGACCTGTGCTAGCAACTGCAGTGGTTACAGGTGTTCTTGGTCTCCACAGAAAATAACACTTTTGCTTGTCCTTGTAACTAGCCATCTAGTGAAGCACTTAAACAGGTGCCCTACCCACCACGGACACATGTATATCTGAGTATTTATAACTTTAAAGCAGATTTAAAGAGCTCATGCAGGAAGGACCGAGAAAAGCTCACATCGGAGTGCCTGGCAGCGTGGTAGTTCGGTGAAAGCAATGATACGAACTGTTACCCTGAATTCAGCATGAAGTGATGAAGGCACTGAGTTATCAGGGTTGAGTTTCTATTATTTTAATGAACATTTATTCACTGGACTGGTGTAAATGTCACCATGGAGGGGTGAGAATAACACTTCTGACTCCCAGTCAGTGCCATCAGCTTCTTCATCTTGCGTTTCACGCTATTGATGTAGTAATCATATATACATAGGTATAAACATCTGTAAACGTAGGAAATGACAACAGTTCCTTGACTTCTCTGACTAGCAACCCATCTCTAGCTCAGCATGTTATTTCTGTCAGGTTTCTCTTAGGACTGGAACACCAGAAGCAGCTACGCCTCCCAAATGCAGAAGCAGATACTTCAGGTACGATGTGCCTTCCTAGCAAGAGTCCTTTTCACCAGAGGACAATTTGCCCACGGATCAGGCTAACAAATCTGGCTCTGCTGCTTCCAGGTACATGCAAGAGAATCCTGGCACATTTCTGCTACATCAACAGAAAGCTGGAGAAAAAATACAGCCCCACTTGCAATGTCTAGGAACTTGGTAAAATACTGTAAAGAGAAGCAAAATAATTGTCTCACTGTTCCAAAGTTTCAATCTTCAGCTCCTGTCCACTCCAGCTATGCTCTGGCTCCTAACAAGGAGTTCAAGCCCCCCAAGCCAAGTCCTCAAGATAGTTTTTAAAAGAAGCACAGTTCAAATAAATATTTGGCCTAACCAATGGTTTTCTGCACAGGCAAGCCCACAGCTGCGATAGACTATCCCGACACCTGTATACAAACTCCCAGACCTATTGATTCAGGCAAGCAGTAGTTTGAGACAAGCTTCTTGTTTCCTAAGGCTGTCCAGTGCCTCTCAATTTAAGCCTTCTTCCTGGACCTAGCTGCCAGCACAAGTGTGATAGGTAAGGTTAATTATGCCATATTCCACATCCTTCCTGGCTGCAGCTTAATTAACTCTCATTTCTCAAACTCTTTAATAAGAATTGTTTCTCATGTACTCTGGATATCTATTACAAATAGCACACTCAGGTTACTCTTTTGAGCAACTATAGTAAGAACTTTTTAAAAATTTTTTGCATAGTTTACCAGTGAACCCTTTTAGATAGCCACAGAATCCATGTATTTTGTCACCTTTAGCTATACAACTTGCAGTTTTAATTTTTCCTATAAGTGCACCCTGGATTTGTTGTTGTTTATGCAGCAGCTCAACCTCTTTCCAAAATAGTTCTTCTAGTTCTCCCTGTCTGAAAAACTGATTTCCCAGTGCCTAAATTTTTTTTCCTGTGAAACCCTTTGCAACACACTGTTGCTCAAGCGACAGGGTAAGAACCTAAAAGATCTACACGGGATGCATGCACAAACATGGTTCCCATTTTTTCCAAGTAGTATCTGCCAGAATTCTGTTGATTTAATGAGCGTATACGAATATGGCATTTCCCTTATCCTCAATTCCCTTCCTTTTCTTATACGTAATGATTCTTTTCTTCACAGAAGTGTCTCTTTTTTATTAATTTTTTTATAATTCTTTTTTTCCCAAGTAACTTAATGTAAGGGAAGCTTGAAGTCTTCTGTTCTGTTCTTGATCATTACTCTCTTCCCTAGAAGGCACTATCAAAGGCTTTTCACTCACTGCCTTTGTCTGCCACTCTAATACATACACCCTTTCTGTCAGATCAAAGGCTTTATGGACTTCTAACCCAGCCCTGGATGCTCTTATCCTTAGCACCTTTTTATGTGTCTTCTGACTAGATATTCTGAGCTAATATCTAGGCATAAGTGGTTCACATACTCTTCTAGTGGGAGTTTTCCTCCTTGTGAACTGAATTTTAATTTACCTGTGTCTTTTTTTTTCCCCTCCAACATTTTGCTGTCATATTAAGTGCTCTATTTTAAAGGAACGCTTACAGCTACAAAGTGTTCATCTAAGTTAGTGGTACTATTGTCCTTTTTGTTCTTGATGACTATTACCCAGTTTACAAAATGCATTCAGTGCGTTTCTTTTTCCAGATGTCTGACTTGCATAATCTGTGTTTATTGTGAGGCTGAACACAGTCTGCTCTCATATTGTCAGAGTAAGCTTAGTTCAGCTTTATGTTGTGAATCCCTTTGCTAGCTGTACCTCTCTTCACATGCCGCTTTTCTTCCTTACCCAGAGCATTGTATCTTCACAGCTCATTTTATCTGCTTCAGTTAACAGAAAAGTATTAAGTAGACTAGAACTGTACAAAATAACAATACCTTAAATATTTTCCTTCTGCTTAACATTCATTGTTTGAGCATATGGAGTCAAGCATTCTTTGAACTTGCCTCACTTGTCTTATACTTTGCCAGAGAGTTTTAGCTACAATGGGACTTTTAATTTCTCCATTCTCCCACATGAGATATTTTCTTAATTCCTATGCTATTTGCAATGTCTGGTTTTCTGTGACCACCTCCTCAGAGCTTAAGGCTTAAGGCCTTGCAAGAGAGGTTTTTCCATACCTTGCAACTTCACCAGAATTGTGGTGTTATACTGAAGCCCATGCAGTAAGATTCAAGAGTTTACACAAATACTTTCTCCTTCATTGAAGAAACCCACCAAACCCAAAGTTCTTTTGTTTTTGAAGAAATACTTAAAAACATGAACCTTCCTTACACAAGACATGAAGACAAATCCGGAGGACTGAAACTGTAGTATCTGTTTAAAACCTCATTATTTTTAAACCAGTGTCTTGGTTTCTCTACGCTTAGAATAAGCATGCTGCATCTCGCTGGCTCTCCAGCTAGCCTTAGCTACATGGAAAACTGAGATACCGATGACTTTTTTTATTCTCCACTGTGAAATAGTGAGAAAGACACAGCTCAGTGCAATTGTCACAGTCAGGTTACACTTGGCTTGCAAAGGGGCTGCATGTAGAGATGATACAGAAGCTTAAGCTCCAGCAGCTGCGTTCTACCTTTTAATTAAGTAGTGTATTACACAGAGAGACTATTAAATCGATGCTGCAGAAACCTGTAGTGACTGCTGGCAAGTTTACGGGCAGGATTTAAACTGTTGTTTTTAATATAGAGTGAGCCTCAAAGGTTTCAAATGTGATTACATGAGAGACCACCTATCTTGCCAGTTGATTCTGTTGTATTACTGGTCAGCAGAGGAATTCAAGTTTATAGCCTAGTCATACAGGCAGGACAGACTTGGCAGAAGGAGATCTGGTGGACAGCCTTGAACTTTGGAGTTTATTCTTCAACTGTAAAACAGGGATAATAATGCTCCTCTGCCTCCCAGTAGAGTGCTTAGGCTAAATTCATTATTAGATATTTTCAGTAATGCTTCTGTTTACGTTTCCAAGGTAATGAATAGGGATGGGCTGGAAATCCCTTAACAATAAAACTTATAGAGCTTAAAGGGCAATGGGGGTTAGAGTCACAGCACTTGTGGCAGGAACTATAGTTATTGCAAAATCTCATAGATAACTCCCAGCCCAATCAGTTCTCGTCAACACAGTAATAATATTTCTCCAGTGCAGGTTCAGACACCTATGAAGACCGCCCAGAGATATTTCTTCTCAGCTCGTAGAGGGCTGATCATAATATTGAGCCTGAGGAAAAAAATCACTGTCTAAGCTGTGTGGTACACTGCAAAAACCGGCGATTATCATCAACTCCATCCTTGCAGCCAAGAGCACTGTAGCAGGACTGCATGTACGTCCAGGATGGTAGCAATGGGATTCCTTGCAAATCTCTTCAGTCGTTAAAAGACAGCTCTCACACGTGGATTTCAAAGTTAAAGAAAGAGCTCAATAAAGACCCCTCCTCTGACGGTACTTTGTGCGGGAGCCCCACACTTCACCCCGCAGACGGATTCCTTTGCTGCCTAACAAGCTAACCAGAAACCTCTACCGTACCTGCGCAGGGTCAGCTCCGGGTCAGGCTGCACATAAAGCTTCGTGCAGCTCGGAAGGCACTAGTAGGGAAATTTCATCTTGACGTGATACCAATAAACATAGCATCCAAATATTGAGCTTACGCTTCATCACACTGAAGTGTCAATCAAGCTCTCTTCTGCACGTGTATAGCCTAGCGCCCGTGAAAGGATGGCAGGCTTGCGGAATCAGCCTCAGAAAAGGGCTGAATCCTTCTTGGCTGTTTGCCTTGAAGTCCTGCTGTTTGAACAAGAGGAGAAAGCAGAAGGAGTAAACACCGTATGATACAAAGTGTACTCAGCCTCCCTCTAGGACAAAACTTTTTGGTCTGTATTGCTGCATTTGTTTAATATATATTTCATTCCTTCAGTTTCAGCAGCTGCTCAAAAACCTGTTCAGAACAGAAGCTACAATATGCTATGTTCTGATGTATATGTCTCTGAGATTTAGGTGGCATTTCTTCCTGGTAACATTCAAGGTTAGCTGAACAGTTCGCAGATTGAAGAGAAAATAAAAAACCTTCCCAGATTTTAATGTCAGCAGAAAGCTATAGTGAGCAATGGCTGCTACACCTTCTATTTTTTGCTTGACTCTCACTGAATCAAGAAAAAGCTATTGGTCTTGGTCATACCTGCTATATACATACACCAGTGCCTGCAGCGTATTTTCCCTTGTATCCGTCCACGTCCAGGCCACCGAAGAGGTTAATGAGCTAGAGGAGCGGTGTATCTTCCCCTGAAAACCACGTCAAAACTGTTACACGAGTCTCCGGGCACTGGGGGGGCCAGGGGCTCCCTTAGCAGCGCGGAATGCATTTGGCATTGGCACACCACGTCAGGAAATCCCATTTCCTTGCCTCGGAGGACTGAAGCACAGATCGCCAGCATACTAGAGTAAATCGTTTCTACTAAGGTCCCTCATTTTCTGAACAGGGAAA